>NC_135803.1:76835100-76913735 GCF_964213995.1 Mustelus asterias | reverse complement strand
TGAGAGAGTGTGGGTGTGTGTGAGAGCGGGGGGGTGTGTGAGAGAGCGGGTGGGTGTGTGAGAGAGTGGGGGTGTGTGTGTAAGAGAGCGGGGGTGTGTCTGTGAGAGAGCGGGGGGGTGTGTGTGTGTGAGCGGGGGTGTGTGTGTGAGAGAGCGGGTGTGTGTGTGAGAGAGTGGGGGTGTGTGTGAGAGAGCGGGGGTGTGTGTGAGAGAGTGGGGGTGTGTGTGAGAGAGTGGGTGTGTGTTGAGAGAGCGGGGGTGTGTGTGTGAGAGAGCGGGGGTGTGTGTGTGAGAGAGTGGGGGTGTGTGTGAGAGAGCGGGGGTGTGTGTGAGAGAGAGTGGGGGTGTGTGTGAGAGTGCGGGGGTGTGTGTGAGAGAGCGGGGGGTGTGTGTGAGAGAGTGGGGGTGTGTGTGAGAGAGCGGGGGTGTGTGTGAGAGAGTGGGGGTGTGGTGTGAGAGAGTGGGGGTGTGTGTGAGAGAGTGGGGGTGTGTGTGAGAGAGCGGGGGGGTGTGTGTGAGAGAGTGGGGGTGTGTGTGAGAGAGCGGGGTGTGTGTGTGAGAGAGTGGGGGTGTGTGAGAGAGCGTGGGTGTGTGTGAGAGAGCGGGGGTGTGTGTGTGAGAGAGTGGGGGTGTGAGTGAGAGTGCGGGGGTGTGTGTGAGAGACGGGGGGGTGTGTGTGAGAGAGTGGGGTGTGTGTGAGAGAGCGGGGTGTGTGTGTGAGAGAGTGGGGGTGTGTGTGAGAGATCGGGGGTTGGTGTGTGAGAGAGTGGGGGTGTGTGTGAGAGAGCGGGGGTGTGTGTGTGAGAGAGTGGGGGTGTGTGTGAGAGAGAGTGGGGTGTGTGTGAGAGAGCGGGGGGTGGTGTGAGAGAGTGGGGGTGTGTGTGAGAGAGTGGGGGTGTGTGTGAGAGAGTGGGGGTGTGTGTGAGAGAGTGGGGGTGTGTGTGAGAGAGCGGGGGTGTGTGTGTGAGAGAGTGGGGTGTGTGTGAGAGAGCGGGGGGGTGTGTGTGAGAGAGCGGGGGTGTGTGTGTGAGAGAGTGGGGGTGTGTGTGAGAGAGTGGGGGGTGTGTGAGAGAGTGGGGTGTGTGTGAGAGAGCGGGGGGTGTGTGTGAGAGAGTGGGGGTGTGTGTGAGAGCGGGGGGTGTGTGTGTGAGGTGGGGGTGTGTGTGAGAGAGCGGGGGTGTGTGTGTGTGAGGCGGGGGTGTGTGTGTGAGAGAGGGGGTGTGTGTGAGAGTGCGGGGGGTGTGTGAGAGAGCGGGGGGTGTGTGTGAGAGAGTGGGGGTGTGTGTGAGAGAGCGGGGTGTGTGTGTGTGAGAGAGTGGGGGTGTGTGTGAGAGATCGGGGGTGTGTGTGTGAGAGAGTGGGGGTGTGTGTGAGAGCGGGGGTGTGTGTGTGAGAGAGTGGGGGTGTGTGTGAGAGAGAGTGGGGGTGTGTGAGAGAGCGGGGGTGTGTGTGTGAGAGAGTGGGGGTGTGTGTGAGAGAGTGGGGGTGTGTGTGAGAGAGTGGGGGTGTGTGTGAGAGAGCGGGGGTGTGTGTGTGAGAGAGTGGGGGTGTGTGTGAGAGGGCGGGGGTGTGTGTGTGAGAGAGTGGGGGTGTGTGTGAGAGAGCGGGGGTGTGTGTGAGAGAGTGGGGGTGTGTGTGAGAGAGCGGGGGTGTGTGTGAGAGAGCGGGGGTTTGTGTGTGAGAAAGAGGGAGTGTGAGAGAGCGGGTGTGTGTGAGAGAGTGGGGGTGTGTGTGAGAGAGCGGGGTTTTGTGTGAGAGAGCGGGGGTGTGTGTGTGAGAAAGAGGGAGTGTGTAAGAGCGGGTGTGTGTGTGAGAGAGAGTGGGGGTGTGTGTGAGAGTGGGGGTGTGTGTGAGCGGGGGTGTGTGTGTGAGAGAGCGGGGGGGTGTGTGAGAGAGCAGGGTGTGTGTGTGAGAGAGCGGGTATGTGTGTGTGAGAGAGTGGGGGTGTGTGTGTGAGCGGGGGTGTGTGTGTGAGAGAGCGGGGGGGTGTGTGAGAGAGCAGGGTGTGTGTGTGAGAGAGCGGGTATGTGTGTGTGAGAGAGTGGGGGTGTGTGTGTGAGAGAGCGGGTGTGTGTGTGAGAGAGTGGGGGGGTGTGTGTGAGAGAGCGGGTGTGTATGTGAGAGAGTGGGGGTGTGTGTGTGAGAGAGTGGGGGTGTGTGTGAGAGAGCGGGGGTGTGTGTGAGAGAGCGGGGATGTGTGAGAGAGAGCGGGGGTGTGTGTGTGAGAGAGCGGGGGTGTGTGTGTGAGAGAGTGGGGTGTGTGTGAGAGAGCGGGGGTTTGTGTGAGAGAGCGGGGGTTTGTGTGTGAGAAAGAGGGAGTCTGTGAGAGCGGGTGTGTGTGTGTGAGAGAGTGGGGGTGTGTGTATGTGTGAGCGGGGGTGTGTGTGTGAGAGAGCGGGGGTGTGTGTGAGAGAGCGAAGTGTGTGTGGAGAGAGCGGGTATGTGTGTGTGAGAGAGTGGGGGTGTGTGTGTGAGAGAGTGGGGGTGTGTGTGAGAGAGCGGGAGTGTGTGTGAGAGAGCGGGGGTGTGTGTGTGTGTGAGCGGGGGTGTGTGTGTGAGAGAGCAGGGTGTGTGTGTGAGAGAGCGGGTATGTGTGTGTGAGAGAGTGGGGGTGTGTGTGAGAGAGTGGGGGGGGTGTGTGTGAGAGAGCGGGGTTGTGTGTGAGAGAGCGGGGGTGTGTGTGAGAGAGCGGGGATGTGTGAGAGAGAGCAGGGGTGTGTGTGAGAGAGTGGGGGTGTGTGTGAGAGAGCAGTGGTTTGTGTGAGAGAGCGGGGGTTTGTGTGTGAGAAAGAGGGAGTGTGTGAGAGCAGGTGTGTGAGTGTGAGAGAGTGGGGGTGTGTGTGAGAGAGTGGGGGTGTGTGTGAGAGAGCGGGGGTGTGTGTGAGAGAGTGGGGGTGTGTGTGAGAGAGCGGGTGTGTGTGTGTGAGAGCGGGTGTGTGTGTGAGAGAGTGGGGGTGTGTGAGAGAGTGGGGGTTTGTGTGTGAGAAAGAGGGAGTGTGTGAGAGCGGGTGTGTGTGTGTGTGTGAGAGAGTGGGGGTGTGTGTGAGAGAGCGGGTGTGTGTGTGTGAGAGAGTGGGGGTGTGTGTGAGAGAGCGGGGGGGTGTGTGTGAGAGAGTGGGGGTGTGTGTGAGAGAGCGGGGGTGTGTGTGTGAGAGAGTGGGGGTGTGTGTGAGAGAGTGGGGATGTGTGTGAGAGAGCGGGGGTGTGTGTGAAAAAGCGGGGGTTTGTGTGTGAGAAAGAGGGAGTGTGTGAGAGCGGGTGTGTGTGAGAGAGTGGGGGTGTGTGTGAGAGAGCGGGGGTTTGTGTGAGAGAGCGGGGGTTTGTGTGTGAGAAAGAGGGAGTATGTGAGAGCGTGTGTGTGTGTGTGAGAGAGTGGGGGTGTGTGTGAGAGAGCGGGGGTGTGTGTGTGAGAGAGTGGGGGTGTGTGTGAGAGAGCGGGGGTGTGTGTGTGAGAGAGCGGGTGTGTGTGTGAGAGAGCGGGGGTGTGTGTGTGAGAAAGAGGGAGTGTGTGAGAGCGGGTGTGTGTGTGTGAGAGAGTGGGGGTGTGTGAGAGAGTGTGGGGGTGTGTGAGAGGTGGGGGTGTGTGTGTGAGAGAGTGGGGGTGTGTGTGAGAGAGTGGGGGTGTGTGTGAGAGAGTGGGGGTGTGTGTGTGAGAGAGTGGGGGTGTGTGTGAGAGAGTGGGGGTGTGTGTGAGAGAGCGGGGGTGTGTGTGTGAGAGAGTGGGGGTGTGTGTGTGAGAGAGTGGGGGTGTGTGTGAGAGAGCGGGGGTGTGTGTGTGAGAGAGTGGGTGTGTGTGTGAGAGAGCGGGGGTGTGTGTGAGAGAGCGGGGGTTTGTGCGTTAGAAAGAGGGAGTGTGTGAGAGCGGGTGTGTGTGAGAGAGTGGGGATGTGTGTGAGAGCGCGGGGGTTTGTGTGAGAGAGCGGGAGTTTGTGTGTGAGAAAGAGGGAGTATGTGAGAGCGTGTGTGTGTGTGTGAGAGAGTGGGGGTGTGTGTGAGAGAGCGGGGGTGTGTGTGTGAGAGAGTGGGGGTGTGTGTGAGAGAGCGGGGGTGTGTGTGTGAGAGAGCGGGTGTGTGTGTGAGAGAGCGGGGGTGTGTGTGTGAGAAAGAGGGAGTGTGTGAGAGCGGGTGTGTGTGTGTGAGAGAGTGGGGGTGTGTGAGAGAGTGTGGGGGTGTGTGAGAGGTGGGGGTGTGTGTGAGAGAGAGTGGGGGTGTGTGTGAGAGAGTGGGGGTGTGCGTGAGAGAGTGGGGTGGTGTGTGTGAGAGAGTGGGGGTGTGTGTGAGAGAGTGGGGGTGTGTGTGTGAGAGAGTGGGGGTGTGTGTGTGAGAGAGTGGGGGTGTGTGTGAGAGAGTGGGGGTGTGTGTGAGAGAGCGGGGGTGTGTGTGTGAGAGAGTGGGGGTGTGTGTGTGAGAGAGTGGGGGTGTGTGTGAGAGAGCGGGGGTGTGTGTGTGAGAGAGTGGGTGTGTGTGTGAGAGAGCGGGGGGGTGTGTGAGAGAGCGGGGGTTTGTGCGTTAGAAAGAGGGAGTGTGTGAGAGCGGGTGTGTGTGAGAGAGTGGGGGTTTGTGTGAGAGAGCGGGGGTCTGTGTGTGAGAAAGAGGGAGTATGTGAGAGCGGGTGTGTGTGTGTGAGAGAGTGGGGGTGTGTGTGAGAGAGCGGGGGTGTGTGTGTGAGAGAGCGGGGGTGTGTGTGTGAGAGAGTGGGGGTGTGTGTGACAGAGCGGGGGTGTGTGTGTGAGAGAGCGGGTGCGTGTGTGAGAGAGCGGGGGTGTGTGTGTGAGAAAGAGGGAGTGTGTGAGAGCGGGTGTGTGTGTGTGAGAGAGTGGGGGTGTGTGAGAGAGTGGGTGTGTGTGTGTGAGAGAGTGGGGGTGTGTGTGTAAGAGAGCGGGGGTGTGTCTGGGAGAGAGCGGGGGTGTGTGTGTGTGTGAGCGGGTGTGTGTGTGTGAGAGAGCGGGGGTGTGTGTGAGAGAGCGAAGTGTGTGTGTGAGAGAGCGGGTATGTGTGTGTGACAGAGCGGGGGTGTGTGTGTGAGAGAGCGGGTGCGTGTGTGAGAGAGCGGGGGTGTGTGTGTGAGAAAGAGGGAGTGTGTGAGAGCGGGTGTGTGTGTGTGAGAGAGTGGGGGTGTGTGAGAGAGTGGGTGTGTGTGTGTGAGAGAGTGGGGGTGTGTGTGTAAGAGAGCGGGGGTGTGTCTGGGAGAGAGCGGGGGTGTGTGTGTGTGTGAGCGGGTGTGTGTGTGTGAGAGAGCGGGGGTGTGTGTGAGAGAGCGAAGTGTGTGTGTGAGAGAGCGGGTATGTGTGTGTGAGAGAGTGGGGATGTGTGTGTGAGAGAGTGGGGGTGTGTGTGAGAGAGTGGGGGTGTGTGTGAGAGAGCGGGGGTGTGTGTGAGAGAGCGGGGGTGTGTGTGAGAGAGCGGGGGTGTGTGTGTGTGTGAGCAGGGGTTTGTTTGTGTGTGTGTGTGAGAGAGTGGGGGTGTGTGTGAGAGCGGGGGGGTGTGTGAGAGAGCGGGGGGGGTGTGTGAGAGAGTGGGGGTGTGTGTGTGAGCGGGTGTGTGTGTGTGTGAGAGTGGGGGTGTGTGTGTGAGAGAGTGGGGGTGTGTGTGAGAGAGCGGGAGTGTGTGTGAGAGAGCGGGGTGTGTGAGAGAGAGCGGGGGTGTGTGTGTGAGAGAGCGGGTGTGTGTGTGTGAGAGAGTGGGGGTGTGTGTGAGAGAGCAGGGGTTTGTGTGAGAGAGCGGGGGTTTGTGTGTGAGAAAGAGGGAGTGTGTGAGAGCGGGTGTGTGTGTGTGAGAGAGTGGGGGTGTGTGTGAGAGAGTGGGGGTGTGTGTGAGAGAGCGGGGGTGTGTGTGAGAGAGCGGGGGTGTGTGTGAGAGAGCGGGGGTGTGTGTGTGAGAGAGCGGGTGTGTGTGTGTGAGAGCGGGTGTGTGTGTGTGAGAGAGTGGGGGTGTGTGAGAGAGTGGGGGTGTGTGTGTGAGAAAGATGGAGTGTGTGAGAGTGGGTGTGTGTGTGTGAGAGAGTGGGGGTGTGTGTGAGAGAGCGGGGGGGTGTGTGTGAGAGAGTGGGGGTGTGTGTGAGAGAGCGGGGGGGTGTGTGTGAGAGAGTGGGGGTGTGTGTGAGAGAGCGGGGGTGTGTGTGTGAGAGAGTGGGGGTGTGTGTGAGAGAGCGGGGGTGTGTGTGTGAGAGAGTGGGGGTGTGTGTGAGAGAGCGGGGGTTTGTGTGTGAGAGAGTGGGGGTGTGTATGAGAGAGCGGGGGTGTGTGTGAGAGAGCGGGGGTTTGTGTGTGAGAAAGAGGGAGTGTGTGAGAGCGGGTGTGTGAGTGTGAGAGAGTGGGGGTGTGTGTGAGAGAGTGGGGGTGCGTGTGAGAGAGCGGGGGTGTGTGTGAGAGAGCGGGGGTGTGTGTGAGAGAGCGGGGATGTGTGAGAGAGAGCAGGGGTGTGTGTGAGAGAGCGGGGGTGTGTGTGTGAGAGAGTGGGGGTGTGTGTGAGAGAGCAGTGGTTTGTGTGAGAGAGCGGGGGTTTGTGTGTGAGAAAGAGGGAGTGTGTGAGAGCGGGTGTGTGAGTGTGAGAGAGTGGGGGTGTGTGTGAGAGAGCGGGGGTGTGTGTGTGAGAGCGGGTGTGTGTGTGAGAGAGTGGGGGTGTGTGAGAGAGTGGGGGTTTGTGTGTGAGAAAGAGGGAGTGTGTGAGAGCGGGTGTGTGTGTGTGTGAGAGAGTGGGGGTGTGTGTGTGAGAGAGCGGGTGTGTGTGTGTGAGAGAGTGGGGGTGTGTGTGAGAGAGCGGGCGGGTGTGTGTGAGAGAGTGGGGGTGTGTGTGAGAGAGCGGGGGTGTGTGTGTGAGAGAGTGGGGGTGTGTGTGAGAGAGCGGGGGTGTGTGTGTGAGAGCGGGGGTGTGTGTGTGAGAGAGCGGGGGTGTGTGTGTGAGAGAGCGGGGGTGTGTGTGTGAGAGAGTGGGGGTGTGTGTGAGAGAGCGGGGGTGTGTGTGTGAGAGAGTGGGTGTGTGTGTGAGAGAGCGGGGGTGTGTGTGAGAGAGCGGGGGTTTGTGCGTTAGAAAGAGGGAGTGTGTGAGAGCGGGTGTGTGTGAGAGAGTGGGGGTGTGTGTGAGAGAGCGGGGGTTTGTGTGAGAGAGCGGGGGTTTGTGTGTGAGAAAGAGGGAGTATGTGAGAGCGGGTGTGTGAGAGAGTGGGGGTGTGTGTGAGAGAGCGGGTGTGTGTGTGTGAGAGCGGGTGTGTGTGTGAGAGAGTGGGGGTGTGTGAGAGAGTGGGGGTTTGTGTGTGAGAAAGAGGGAGTGTGTGAGAGCGGGTGTGTGTGTGTGTGTGAGAGAGTGGGGGTGTGTGTGAGAGAGCGGGTGTGTGTGTGTGAGAGAGTGGGGGTGTGTGTGAGAGAGCGGGGGGTTGTGTGTGAGAGAGTGGGTGTGTGTGTGAGAGAGCGGGGGTGTGTGTGTGAGAGAGTGGGGGTGTGTGTGAGAGAGTGGGGATGTGTGTGAGAGAGCGGGGGTGTGTGTGAAAAAGCGGGGGTTTGTGTGTGAGAAAGAGGGAGTGTGTGAGAGCGGGTGTGTGTGAGAGAGTGGGGGTGTGTGTGAGAGAGCGGGGGTTTGTGTGAGAGAGCGGGGGTTTGTGTGTGAGAAAGAGGGAGTATGTGAGAGCGTGTGTGTGTGTGTGAGAGAGTGGGGGTGTGTGTGAGAGAGCGGGGGTGTGTGTGTGAGAGAGTGGGGGTGTGTGTGAGAGAGCGGGGGTGTGTGTGTGAGAGAGCGGGTGTGTGTGTGAGAGAGCGGGGGTGTGTGTGTGAGAAAGAGGGAGTGTGTGAGAGCGGGTGTGTGTGTGTGAGAGAGTGGGGGTGTGTGAGAGAGTGTGGGGGTGTGTGAGAGGTGGGGGTGTGTGTGTGAGAGAGTGGGGGTGTGTGTGAGAGAGTGGGGGTGTGTGTGAGAGAGTGGGGGTGTGTGTGTGAGAGAGTGGGGGTGTGTGTGAGAGAGTGGGGGTGTGTGTGAGAGAGCGGGGGTGTGTGTGTGAGAGAGTGGGGGTGTGTGTGTGAGAGAGTGGGGGTGTGTGTGAGAGAGCGGGGGTGTGTGTGTGAGAGAGTGGGTGTGTGTGTGAGAGAGCGGGGGTGTGTGTGAGAGAGCGGGGGTTTGTGCGTTAGAAAGAGGGAGTGTGTGAGAGCGGGTGTGTGTGAGAGAGTGGGGATGTGTGTGAGAGAGCGGGGGTTTGTGTGAGAGAGCGGGAGTTTGTGTGTGAGAAAGAGGGAGTATGTGAGAGCGTGTGTGTGTGTGTGAGAGAGTGGGGGTGTGTGTGAGAGAGCGGGGGTGTGTGTGTGAGAGAGTGGGGGTGTGTGTGAGAGAGCGGGGGTGTGTGTGTGAGAGAGCGGGTGTGTGTGTGAGAGAGCGGGGGTGTGTGTGTGAGAAAGAGGGAGTGTGTGAGAGCGGGTGTGTGTGTGTGAGAGAGTGGGGGTGTGTGAGAGAGTGTGGGGGTGTGTGAGAGGTGGGGGTGTGTGTGAGAGAGAGTGGGGGTGTGTGTGAGAGAGTGGGGGTGTGCGTGAGAGAGTGGGGTGGTGTGTGTGAGAGAGTGGGGGTGTGTGTGAGAGAGTGGGGGTGTGTGTGTGAGAGAGTGGGGGTGTGTGTGTGAGAGAGTGGGGGTGTGTGTGAGAGAGTGGGGGTGTGTGTGAGAGAGCGGGGGTGTGTGTGTGAGAGAGTGGGGGTGTGTGTGTGAGAGAGTGGGGGTGTGTGTGAGAGAGCGGGGGTGTGTGTGTGAGAGAGTGGGTGTGTGTGTGAGAGAGCGGGGGGGTGTGTGAGAGAGCGGGGGTTTGTGCGTTAGAAAGAGGGAGTGTGTGAGAGCGGGTGTGTGTGAGAGAGTGGGGGTTTGTGTGAGAGAGCGGGGGTCTGTGTGTGAGAAAGAGGGAGTATGTGAGAGCGGGTGTGTGTGTGTGAGAGAGTGGGGGTGTGTGTGAGAGAGCGGGGGTGTGTGTGTGAGAGAGCGGGGGTGTGTGTGTGAGAGAGTGGGGGTGTGTGTGACAGAGCGGGGGTGTGTGTGTGAGAGAGCGGGTGCGTGTGTGAGAGAGCGGGGGTGTGTGTGTGAGAAAGAGGGAGTGTGTGAGAGCGGGTGTGTGTGTGTGAGAGAGTGGGGGTGTGTGAGAGAGTGGGTGTGTGTGTGTGAGAGAGTGGGGGTGTGTGTGTAAGAGAGCGGGGGTGTGTCTGGGAGAGAGCGGGGGTGTGTGTGTGTGTGAGCGGGTGTGTGTGTGTGAGAGAGCGGGGGTGTGTGTGAGAGAGCGAAGTGTGTGTGTGAGAGAGCGGGTATGTGTGTGTGACAGAGCGGGGGTGTGTGTGTGAGAGAGCGGGTGCGTGTGTGAGAGAGCGGGGGTGTGTGTGTGAGAAAGAGGGAGTGTGTGAGAGCGGGTGTGTGTGTGTGAGAGAGTGGGGGTGTGTGAGAGAGTGGGTGTGTGTGTGTGAGAGAGTGGGGGTGTGTGTGTAAGAGAGCGGGGGTGTGTCTGGGAGAGAGCGGGGGTGTGTGTGTGTGTGAGCGGGTGTGTGTGTGTGAGAGAGCGGGGGTGTGTGTGAGAGAGCGAAGTGTGTGTGTGAGAGAGCGGGTATGTGTGTGTGAGAGAGTGGGGATGTGTGTGTGAGAGAGTGGGGGTGTGTGTGAGAGAGCGGGGGTGTGTGTGAGAGAGCGGGGGTGTGTGTGAGAGAGCGGGGGTGTGTGTGAGAGAGCGGGGGTGTGTGTGTGTGTGAGCAGGGGTTTGTTTGTGTGTGTGTGTGAGAGAGTGGGGGTGTGTGTGAGAGCGGGGGGGTGTGTGAGAGAGCGGGGGGGGTGTGTGAGAGAGTGGGGGTGTGTGTGTGAGCGGGTGTGTGTGTGTGTGAGAGTGGGGGTGTGTGTGTGAGAGAGTGGGGGTGTGTGTGAGAGAGCGGGAGTGTGTGTGAGAGAGCGGGGGTGTGTGAGAGAGCGGGGGTGTGTGTGTGAGAGAGCGGGTGTGTGTGTGTGAGAGAGTGGGGGTGTGTGTGAGAGAGCAGGGGTTTGTGTGAGAGAGCGGGGGTTTGTGTGTGAGAAAGAGGGAGTGTGTGAGAGCGGGTGTGTGTGTGTGAGAGAGTGGGGGTGTGTGTGAGAGAGTGGGGGTGTGTGTGAGAGAGCGGGGGTGTGTGTGAGAGAGTGGGGGTGTGTGTGAGAGAGCGGGGGTGTGTGTGTGAGAGAGCGGGTGTGTGTGTGTGAGAGCGGGTGTGTGTGTGTGAGAGAGTGGGGGTGTGTGAGAGAGTGGGGGTGTGTGTGTGAGAAAGATGGAGTGTGTGAGAGTGGGTGTGTGTGTGAGAGAGCGGGGGGGTGTGTGTGAGAGAGCGGGGGGGTGTGTGTGAGAGAGTGGGGGTGTGTGTGAGAGAGCGGGGGGGTGTGTGTGAGAGAGTGGGGGTGTGTGTGAGAGAGCGGGGGTGTGTGTGTGAGAGAGTGGGGGTGTGTGTGAGAGAGCGGGGGTGTGTGTGTGAGAGAGTGGGGGTGTGTGTGAGAGAGCGGGGGTTTGTGTGTGAGAGAGTGGGGGTGTGTATGAGAGAGCGGGGGTGTGTGTGAGAGAGCGGGGGTTTGTGTGTGAGAAAGAGGGAGTGTGTGAGAGCGGGTGTGTGAGTGTGAGAGAGTGGGGGTGTGTGTGAGAGAGTGGGGGTGCGTGTGAGAGAGCGGGGGTGTGTGTGAGAGAGCGGGGGTGTGTGTGAGAGAGCGGGGATGTGTGAGAGAGAGCAGGGGTGTGTGTGAGAGAGCGGGGGTGTGTGTGTGAGAGAGTGGGGGTGTGTGTGAGAGAGCAGTGGTTTGTGTGAGAGAGCGGGGGTTTGTGTGTGAAAAAGAGGGAGTGTGTGAGAGCGGGTGTGTGAGTGTGAGAGAGTGGGGGTGTGTGTGAGAGAGCGGGGGTGTGTGTGTGAGAGCGGGTGTGTGTGTGAGAGAGTGGGGGTGTGTGAGAGAGTGGGGGTTTGTGTGTGAGAAAGAGGGAGTGTGTGAGAGCGGGTGTGTGTGTGTGTGAGAGAGTGGGGGTGTGTGTGTGAGAGAGCGGGTGTGTGTGTGTGAGAGAGTGGGGGTGTGTGTGAGAGAGCGGGCGGGTGTGTGTGAGAGAGTGGGGGTGTGTGTGAGAGAGCGGGGGTGTGTGTGTGAGAGAGTGGGGGTGTGTGTGAGAGAGCGGGGGTGTGTGTGTGAGAGCGGGGGTGTGTGTGTGAGAGAGCGGGGGTGTGTGTGTGAGAGAGCGGGGGTGTGTGTGTGAGAGAGTGGGGGTGTGTGTGAGAGAGCGGGGGTGTGTGTGTGAGAGAGTGGGTGTGTGTGTGAGAGAGCGGGGGTGTGTGTGAGAGAGCGGGGGTTTGTGCGTTAGAAAGAGGGAGTGTGTGAGAGCGGGTGTGTGTGAGAGAGTGGGGGTGTGTGTGAGAGAGCGGGGGTTTGTGTGAGAGAGCGGGGGTTTGTGTGTGAGAAAGAGGGAGTATGTGAGAGCGGGTGTGTGAGAGAGTGGGGGTGTGTGTGAGAGAGCGGGGGTGTGTGTGTGAGAGAGTGGGGGTGTGTGTGAGAGAGCGGGGGTGTGTGTGTGAGAGAGCGGGTGCGTGTGTGAGAGAGCGGGGGTGTGTGTGTGAGAAAGAGGGAGTGTGTGAGAGCGGGTGTGTGTGTGTGAGAGAGTGGGGGTGTGTGAGAGAGTGGGTGTGTGTGTGTGAGAGAGTGGTGGTGTGTGTGTAAGAGAGCGGGGGTGTGTCTGTGAGAGAGCGGGGGTGTGTGTGTGTGTGAGCGGGTGTGTGTGTGTGAGAGAGCGGGGGTGTGTGTGAGAGAGCGAAGTGTGTGTGTGAGAGAGCGGGTATGTGTGTGTGAGAGAGTGGGGATGTGTGTGTGAGAGAGTGGGGGTGTGTGTGAGAGAGCGGGGGTGTGTGTGAGAGAGCGGGGGTGTGTGTGAGAGAGCGGGGGTGTGTGTGAGAGAGCGGGGGTGTGTGTGTGTGTGAGCGGGGGTGTGTTTGTGTGTGTGTGAGAGAGTGGGGGTGTGTGTGTGAGAGAGTGGGGATGTGTCTGAGAGCGGGGGGGTGTGTGAGAGAGCGGGGGGGGTGTGTGAGAGAGTGGGGGTGTGTGTGTGAGCGGGTGTGTGTGTGTGAGAGAGTGGGGGTGTGTGTAAGAGAGCGGGGGTGTGTCTGTGAGAGAGCGGGGGTGTGTGTGTGTGTGAGCGGGGGTGTGTGTGTGAGAGAGCGGGTGTGTGTGTGAGAGAGTGGGGGTTGTGTGTGAGAGAGCGGGTGTGTATGTGAGAGAGCGGGTGTGTGTGTGTGTGTGAGAGTGGGGGTGTGTGTGTGAGAGAGCGGGGGTGTGTGAGAGAGAGCGGCGTGTGTGTGTGAGAGAGCGGGGGTGTGTGTGTGAGAGAGTGGGGGTGTGTGTGAGAGAGCAGGGGTTTGTGTGAGAGAGCGGGGGTTTGTGTGTGAGAAAGAGGGAGTGTGTGAGAGCGGGTGTGTGTGTGTGAGAGAGTGGGGGTGTGTGAGAGAGTGTGGGGGTGTGTGAGAGGTGGGGGTGTGTGTGAGAGAGAGTGGGGGTGTGTGTGAGAGAGTGGGGGTGTGTGTGAGAGAGTGGGGTGGTGTGTGTGAGAGAGTGGGGGTGTGTGTGAGAGAGTGGGGGTGTGTGTGTGAGAGAGTGGGGGTGTGTGTGTGAGAGAGTGGGGGTGTGTGTGAGAGAGTGGGGGTGTGTGTGAGAGAGCGGGGGTGTGTGTGTGAGAGAGTGGGGGTGTGTGTGTGAGAGAGTGGGGGTGTGTGTGAGAGAGCGGGGGTGTGTGTGTGAGAGAGTGGGTGTGTGTGTGAGAGAGCGGGGGGGTGTGTGAGAGAGCGGGGGTTTGTGCGTTAGAAAGAGGGAGTGTGTGAGAGCGGGTGTGTGTGAGAGAGTGGGGGTGTGTGTGAGAGAGCGGGGGTTTGTGTGAGAGAGCGGGGGTTTGTGTGTGAGAAAGAGGGAGTATATGAGAGCGGGTGTGTGTGTGTGAGAGAGTGGGGGTGTGTGTGAGAGAGCGGGGGTGTGTGTGTGAGAGAGCGGGGGTGTGTGTGTGAGAGAGTGGGGGTGTGTGTGACAGAGCGGGGGTGTGTGTGTGAGAGAGCGGGTGCGTGTGTGAGAGAGCGGGGGTGTGTGTGTGAGAAAGAGGGAGTGTGTGAGAGCGGGTGTGTGTGTGTGAGAGAGTGGGGGTGTGTGAGAGAGTGGGTATGTGTGTGTGAGAGAGTGGGGGTGTGTGTGTAAGAGAGCGGGGGTGTGTCTGGGAGAGAGCGGGGGTGTGTGTGTGTGTGAGCGGGTGTGTGTGTGTGAGAGAGCGGGGGTGTGTGTGAGAGAGCGAAGTGTGTGTGTGAGAGAGCGGGTATGTGTGTGTGACAGAGCGGGGGTGTGTGTGTGAGAGAGCGGGTGCGTGTGTGAGAGAGCGGGGGTGTGTGTGTGAGAAAGAGGGAGTGTGTGAGAGCGGGTGTGTGTGTGTGAGAGAGTGGGGGTGTGTGAGAGAGTGGGTGTGTGTGTGTGAGAGAGTGGGGGTGTGTGTGTAAGAGAGCGGGGGTGTGTCTGGGAGAGAGCGGGGGTGTGTGTGTGTGTGAGCGGGTGTGTGTGTGTGAGAGAGCGGGGGTGTGTGTGAGAGAGCGAAGTGTGTGTGTGAGAGAGCGGGTATGTGTGTGTGAGAGAGTGGGGATGTGTGTGTGAGAGAGCGGGGGTGTGTGTGAGAGAGCGGGGGTGTGTGTGAGAGAGCGGGGGTGTGTGTGAGAGAGCGGGGGTGTGTGTGAGAGAGCGGGGGTGTGTGTGTGTGTGAGCAGGGGTTTGTTTGTGTGTGTGTGTGAGAGAGTGGGGGTGTGTGTGAGAGCGGGGGGGGTGTGTGAGAGAGCGGGGGGGGTGTGTGAGAGAGTGGGGGTGTGTGTGTGAGCGGGTGTGTGTGTGTGAGAGAGTGGGGGTGTGTGTAAGAGAGCGGGGGTGTGTCTGTGAGAGAGCGGGGGTGTGTGTTTGTGTGAGCGGGGGTGTGTGTGTGAGAGAGCGGGTGTGTGTGAGAGAGTGGGGGTTGTGTGTGAGAGAGCGGGTGTGTATGTGAGAGAGCGGGTGTGTGTGTGTGTGTGTGTGTGTGAGAGTGGGGGTGTGTGTGTGAGAGAGTGGGGGTGTGTGTGAGAGAGCGGGAGTGTGTGTGAGAGAGCGGGGGTGTGTGAGAGAGAGCGGGGGTGTGTGTGTGAGAGAGCGGGTGTGTGTGTGTGAGAGAGTGGGGGTGTGTGTGAGAGAGCAGGGGTTTGTGTGTGAGAAAGAGGGAGTGTGTGAGAGCGGGTGTGTGTGTGTGAGAGAGTGGGGGTGTGTGTGAGAGAGTGGGGGTGTGTGTGAGAGAGCGGGGGTGTGTGTGAGAGAGTGGGGGTGTGTGTGAGAGAGCGGGGGTGTGTGTGTGAGAGAGCGGGTGTGTGTGTGTGAGAGCGGGTGTGTGTGTGTGAGAGAGTGGGGGTGTGTGAGAGAGTGGGGGTGTGTGTGTGAGAAAGATGGAGTGTGTGAGAGTGGGTGTGTGTGTGTGAGAGAGTGGGGGTGTGTGTGAGAGAGCGGGGGGGTGTGTGTGAGAGAGTGGGGGTGTGTGTGAGAGAGAGTGGGGGTGTGTGTGAGAGAGTGGGGGTGTGTGTGAGAGAGCGGGGGGGTGTGTGTGAGAGAGTGGGGGTGTGTGTGAGAGAGTGGGGGTGTGTGTGTGAGAGAGTGGGGGTGTGTGTGAGAGAGCGGGGGTTTGTGTGTGAGAGAGTGGGGGTGTGTATGAGAGAGCGGGGGTGTGTGTGAGAGAGCGGGGGTTTGTGTGTGAGAAAGAGGGAGTGTGTGAGAGCGGGTGTGTGAGTGTGAGAGAGTGGGGGTGTGTGTGAGAGAGTGGGGGTGCGTGTGAGAGAGCGGGGGTGTGTGTGAGAGAGCGGGGGTGTGTGTGAGAGAGCGGGGATGTGTGAGAGAGAGCAGGGGTGTGTGTGAGAGAGCGGGGGTGTGTGTGTGAGAGAGTGGGGGTGTGTGTGAGAGAGCAGTGGTTTGTGTGAGAGAGCGGGGGTTTGTGTGTGAGAAAGAGGGAGTGTGTGAGAGCGGGTGTGTGAGTGTGAGAGAGTGGGGGTGTGTGTGAGAGAGTGGGGGTGTGTGTGAGAGAGCGGGGGTGTGTGTGAGAGAGTGGGGGTGTGTGTGAGAGAGCGGGTGTGTGTGTGTGAGAGCGGGTGTGTGTGTGAGAGAGTGGGGGTGTGTGAGAGAGTGGGGGTTTGTGTGTGAGAAAGAGGGAGTGTGTGAGAGCGGGTGTGTGTGTGTGTGTGAGAGAGTGGGGGTGTGTGTGTGAGAGAGCGGGTGTGTGTGTGTGAGAGAGTGGGGGTGTGTGTGAGAGAGCGGGGGGGTGTGTGTGAGAGAGTGGGGGTGTGTGTGCGAGAGCGGGGGTGTGTGTGTGAGAGAGTGGGGGTGTGTGTGAGAGAGCGGGGGTGTGTGTGTGAGAGCGGGGGTGTGTGTGTGAGAGAGCGGGGGTGTGTGTGTGAGAGAGCGGGGGTGTGTGTGTGAGAGAGTGGGGGTGTGTGTGAGAGAGCGGGGGTGTGTGTGTGAGAGAGTGGGTGTGTGTGTGAGAGAGCGGGGGTGTGTGTGAGAGAGCGGGGGTTTGTGCGTTAGAAAGAGGGAGTGTGTGAGAGCGGGTGTGTGTGAGAGAGTGGGGGTGTGTGTGAGAGAGCGGGGGTTTGTGTGAGAGAGCGGGGGTTTGTGTGTGAGAAAGAGGGAGTATGTGAGAGCGGGTGTGTGAGAGAGTGGGGGTGTGTGTGAGAGAGCGGGGGTGTGTGTGTGAGAGAGTGGGGGTGTGTGTGAGAGAGCGGGGGTGTGTGTGTGAGAGAGCGGGTGCGTGTGTGAGAGAGCGGGGGTGTGTGTGTGAGAAAGAGGGAGTGTGTGAGAGCGGGTGTGTGTGTGTGAGAGAGTGGGGGTGTGTGAGAGAGTGGGTGTGTGTGTGTGAGAGAGTGGTGGTGTGTGTGTAAGAGAGCGGGGGTGTGTCTGTGAGAGAGCGGGGGTGTGTGTGTGTGTGAGCGGGTGTGTGTGTGTGAGAGAGCGGGGGTGTGTGTGAGAGAGCGAAGTGTGTGTGTGAGAGAGCGGGTATGTGTGTGTGAGAGAGTGGGGATGTGTGTGTGAGAGAGTGGGGGTGTGTGTGAGAGAGCGGGGGTGTGTGTGAGAGAGCGGGGGTGTGTGTGAGAGAGCGGGGGTGTGTGTGAGAGAGCGGGGGTGTGTGTGAGAGAGCGGGGGTGTGTGTGTGTGTGAGCGGGGGTGTGTTTGTGTGTGTGTGAGAGAGTGGGGGTGTGTGTGTGAGAGAGTGGGGATGTGTCTGAGAGCGGGGGGGTGTGTGAGAGAGCGGGGGGGGTGTGTGAGAGAGTGGGGGTGTGTGTGTGAGCGGGTGTGTGTGTGTGAGAGAGTGGGGGTGTGTGTAAGAGAGCGGGGGTGTGTCTGTGAGAGAGCGGGGGTGTGTGTGTGTGTGAGCGGGGGTGTGTGTGTGAGAGAGCGGGTGTGTGTGTGAGAGAGTGGGGGTTGTGTGTGAGAGAGCGGGTGTGTATGTGAGAGAGCGGGTGTGTGTGTGTGTGTGTGTGAGAGTGGGGGTGTGTGTGTGAGAGAGTGGGGGTGTGTGTGAGAGAGCGGGAGTGTGTGTGAGAGAGCGGAGGTGTGTGAGAGAGAGCGGCGTGTGTGTGTGAGAGAGCGGGGGTGTGTGTGTGAGAGAGTGGGGGTGTGTGTGAGAGAGCAGGGGTTTGTGTGAGAGAGCGGGGGTTTGTGTGTGAGAAAGAGGGAGTGTGTGAGAGCGGGTGTGTGTGTGTGAGAGAGTGGGGGTGTGTGTGAGAGAGTGGGGGTGTGTGTGAGAGAGCGGGGGTGTGTGTGAGAGAGTGGGGGTGTGTGTGAGAGAGCGGGGGTGTGTGTGTGAGAGAGCGGGTGTGTGTGTGTGAGAGCGGGTGTGTGTGTGTGAGAGAGTGGGGGTGTGTGAGAGAGTGGGGGTGTGTGTGTGAGAAAGAGGGAGTGTGTGAGAGTGGGTGTGTGTGTGTGAGAGAGTGGGGGTGTGTGTGAGAGAGCGGGGGGGTGTGTGTGAGAGAGTGGGGGTGTGTGTGAGAGAGCGGGGGTGTGTGTGTGAGAGAGTGGGGGTGTGTGTGAGAGAGCGGGGGGGTGTGTGTGAGAGAGTGGGGGTGTGTGTGAGAGAGCGGGGGTGTGTGTGTGAGAGAGTGGGGGTGTGTGTGAGAGAGCGGGGGTTTGTGTGTGAGAGAGTGGGGGTGTGTATGAGAGAGCGGGGGTGTGTGTGAGAGAGCGGGGGTTTGTGTGTGAGAAAGAGGGAGTGTGTGAGAGCGGGTGTGTGTGAGAGAGTGGGGGTGTGTGTGAGAGAGCGGGGGTTTGTGTTAGAGAGCGGGGGTTTGTGTGTGAGAAAGAGGGAGTATGTGAGAGCGGGTGTGTGTGTGTGAGAGAGTGGGGGTGTGTGTGAGAGAGCGGGGGTGTGTGTGTGAGAGAGTGGGGGTGTGTGTGAGAGAGCGGGGGTGTGTGTGAGAAAGAGGGAGTGTATGAGAGCGGGTGTGTGTGTGTGAGAGAGTGGGGGTGTGTGAGAGAGTGTGGGGGTGTGTGAGAGAGTGGGGGTGTGTGTGTGAGAGAGTGGGGGTGTGTGTGAGAGAGTGGGGGGGTGTGTGAGAGAGTGGGGGTGTGTGTGTGAGCGGGTGTGTGTGTGTGAGAGAGTGGGGGTGTGTGTGTAAGAGAGCGGGGGTGTGTCTGTGAGAGAGCGGGGGTGTGTGTGTGTGTGAGCGGGGGTGTGTGTGTGAGAGCGGGGGTGTGTGTGAGAGAGCGAAGTGTGTGTGTGAGAGAGCGGGTATGTGTGTGTGAGAGAGTGGGGGTGTGTGTGTGAGAGAGTGGGTGTGTGTGTGAGAGAGCGGGGGGGTGTGTGTGAGAGAGCGGGGGTGTGTGTGTGTGTGTGTGAGCGGGGGTGTGTGTGAGAGAGCGGGTGTGCGTGAGAGAGTGGGGGTGTGTGTGTGAGAGAGCGGGTGTGTATGTGAGAGAGCGGGGCTGTGTGTGAGAGAGCGGGGATGTGTGAGAGAGAGCGGGTGTGTGTGTGTGAGAGAGTGGGGGTGCGTGTGAGAGAGCGGGGGTGTGTGTGTGAGAGAGTGGGGGTGTGTGTGAGAGAGTGGGGGTGTGTGTGAGAGAGTGGGGGTGTGTGTGAGAGAGCGGGGGTGTGTGTGTGAGAGAGCGGGTGTGTGTGTGAGAGAGCGGGGTGTGTGTGTGAGAGAGTGGGGGTGTGTGTGAGAGAGCGGGGTGTGTGTGTGAGAGAGTGGGGGTGTGTGAGAGAGTGGGGGTGTGAGTGTGGGGGTGTGTGTGTGAGAGAGCGGTAGTGTGTGTGAGAGAGCGGGGGTTTGTGTGTGAGAAAGAGGGAGTGTGTGAGAGCGGGTGTGTGTGAGAGAGTGGGGGTGTGTGTGAGAGAGTGGGGGTGTGTGTGAGAGAGCGGGGGTTTGTGTGAGAGAGCGGGCGTTTGTGTGTGAGAAAGAGGGAGTATGTGAGAGCGGGTGTGTGTGTGTGAGAGAGTGGGGGTGTGAGTGAGAGAGCGGGATTGTGTGTGTGAGAGAGTGGGGGTGTGTGTGAGAGAGCGGGGGTGTGTGTGTGAGAGAGCGGGTGTGTGTGTGAGAGAGCGGGGGTGTGTGTGTGAGAAAGAGGGAATGTGTGAGAGCGGGTGTGTATGTGTGAGAGAGTGGGGGTGTGTGTGAGAGAGCGGGGGGGGTGTGTGTGAGAGAGTGGGGGTGTGTGTGTGAGAAAGAGGGAGTGTGTAAGACCGGGTGTGTGTGTGTGAGAGAGTGGGGGTGTGTGTGTGAGAGAGTGGGGGTGTGTGTGTGAGAGAGTGGGGGTGTGTGTGTGAGCGGGTGTGTGTGTGTGTGAGAGACTGGGTGTGTGTGTGTAAGAGAGCGGGGGTGTGTCTGTGAGAGAGCGGGGGTGTGTGTGTGTGTTAGCGGGGGTGTGTGTGTGAGAGAGCGGGGGTGTGTGTGAGAGAGCGAAGTGTGTGTGTGAGAGAGCGGGTATGTGTGTGTGTGAGTGAGCGGGTATGTGTGTGTGAGAGAGTGGGGGTGTGTGTGTGAGAGAGTGGGGGTGTGTGAGAGAGAGAGGGGGTGTGTGTGTGTGAGAGTGGGTGTGTGTGAGAGAGCATGTGTGTCTGTGTGAGAGCGGGGGTGTGTGTGTGAGAGCGGGTGTGTGTGTGTGAGAGAATGGGGGGGCGTGTGAGAGAGAGTGGGGATGTGTGTGTGAGAGTGCGGTGGTGTGTGAGAGCGGGTGTGTGTGAGAGAGTGGGCGTGTGTGTGTGTGAGAGAGTGGGTGTGTGTGTGAGAGCGGGTGTGTGTGTGTGAGAGAGTGGGTCTGTGTGTGAGAGCTGGTGTGTGTGTGTGAGAGTGGGTGTGTGTGAGAGCGGGTGTGTGTGTGTGAGAGAGTGGGGGTGTGTGTGAGAGAGTGGGGGTGTGTGTGAGAGAGCGGGGGTGTGTGTGAGAGAGTGGGGGTGTGTGTGAGAGAGCGGGGGTGTGTGTGTGAGAGAGCGGGTGTGTGTGTGTGAGAGCGGGTGTGTGTGTGTGAGAAAGTGGGGGTGTGTGAGAGAGTGGGGGTGTGTGTGTGAGAAAGATGGAGTGTGTGAGAGTGGGTGTGTGTGTGTGAGAGAGTGGGGGTGTGTGTGAGAGAGCGGGGGGGTGTGTGTGAGAGAGTGGGGGTGGGTGTGAGAGAGCGGGGGTGTGTGTGTGAGAGAGTGGGGGTGTGTGTGAGAGAGCGGGGGGGTGTGTGTGAGAGAGTGGGGGTGTGTGTGAGAGAGCGGGGGTGTGTGTGTGAGAGAGTGGGGGTGTGTGTGAGAGAGCGGGGGTTTGTGTGTGAGAGAGTGGGGGTGTGTATGAGAGAGCGGGGGTGTGTGTGAGAGAGCGGGGGTTTGTGTGTGAGAAAGAGGGAGTGTGTGAGAGCGGGTGTGTGAGTGTGAGAGAGTGGGGGTGTGTGTGAGAGAGTGGGGGTGCGTGTGAGAGAGCGGGGGTGTGTGTGAGAGAGCGGGGGTGTGTGTGAGAGAGCGGGGATGTGTGAGAGAGAGCAGGGGTGTGTGTGAGAGAGCGGGGGTGTGTGTGTGAGAGAGTGGGGGTGTGTGTGAGAGAGCAGTGGTTTGTGTGAGAGAGCGGGTTTTGTGTGTGAGAAAGAGGGAGTGTGTGAGAGCGGGTGTGTGAGTGTGAGAGAGTGGGGGTGTGTGTGAGAGAGTGGGGGTGTGTGTGAGAGAGCGGGGGTGTGTGTGAGAGAGTGGGGGTGTGTGTGAGAGAGCGGGTGTGTGTGTGTGAGAGCGGGTGTGTGTGTGAGAGAGTGGGGGTGTGTGAGAGAGTGGGGGTTTGTGTGTGAGAAAGAGGGAGTGTGTGAGAGCGGGTGTGTGTGTGTGTGTGTGAGAGAGTGGGGGTGTGTGTGTGAGAGAGCGGGTGTGTGTGTGTGAGAGAGTGGGGGTGTGTGAGAGAGCGGGGGGGTGTGTGTGAGAGAGTGGGGGTGTGTGTGAGAGAGCGGGGGTGTGTGTGTGAGAGAGTGGGGGTGTGTGTGAGAGAGCGGGGGTGTGTGTGTGAGAGCGGGGGTGTGTGTGTGAGAGAGCGGGGGTGTGTGTGTGAGAGAGCGGGGGTGTGTGTGTGAGAGAGTGGGGGTGTGTGTGAGAGAGCGGGGGTGTGTGTGTGAGAGAGTGGGTGTGTGTGTGAGAGAGCGGGGGTGTGTGTGAGAGAGCGGGGGTTTGTGCGTTAGAAAGAGGGAGTGTGTGAGAGCGGGTGTGTGTGAGAGAGTGGGGGTGTGTGTGAGAGAGCGGGGGTTTGTGTGAGAGAGCGGGGGTTTGTGTGTGAGAAAGAGGGAGTATGTGAGAGCGGGTGTGTGAGAGAGTGGGGGTGTGTGTGAGAGAGCGGGGGTGTGTGTGTGAGAGAGTGGGGGTGTGTGTGAGAGAGCGGGTGTGTGTGTGTGAGAGAGCGGGTGCGTGTGTGAGAGAGCGGGGGTGTGTGTGTGAGAAAGAGGGAGTGTGTGAGAGCGGGTGTGTGTGTGTGAGAGAGTGGGGGTGTGTGAGAGAGTGGGTGTGTGTGTGTGAGAGAGTGGTGGTGTGTGTGTATGAGAGCGGGGGTGTGTCTGTGAGAGAGCGGGGGTGTGTGTGTGTGTGAGCGGGTGTGTGTGTGTGAGAGAGCGGGGGTGTGTGTGAGAGAGCGAAGTGTGTGTGTGAGAGAGCGGGTATGTGTGTGTGAGAGAGTGGGGATGTGTGTGTGAGAGAGTGGGGGTGTGTGTGAGAGAGCGGGGGTGTGTGTGAGAGAGCGGGGGTGTGTGTGAGAGAGCGGGGGTGTGTGTGAGAGAGCGGGGGTGTGTGTGTGTGTGAGCGGGGGTGTGTTTGTGTGTGTGTGAGAGAGTGGGGGTGTGTGTGTGAGAGAGTGGGGATGTGTCTGAGAGCGGGGGGGTGTGTGAGAGAGCGGGGGGGGTGTGTGAGAGAGTGGGGGTGTGTGTGTGAGCGGGTGTGTGTGTGTGAGAGAGTGGGGGTGTGTGTAAGAGAGCGGGGGTGTGTCTGTGAGAGAGCGGGGGTGTGTGTGTGTGTGAGCGGGGTGTGTGTGAGAGAGCGGGTGTGTGTGTGAGAGAGTGGGGGTTGTGTGTGAGAGAGCGGGTGTGTATGTGAGAGAGCGGGTGTGTGTGTGTGTGTGTGTGTGTGAGAGTGGGGCTGTGTGTGTGAGAGAGTGGGGGTGTGTGTGAGAGAGCGGGAGTGTGTGTGAGAGAGCGGGGGTGTGTGAGAGAGAGCGGCGTGTGTGTGTGAGAGAGCGGGGGTGTGTGTGTGTGAGAGAGTGGGGGTGTGTGTGAGAGAGCAGGGGTTTGTGTGAGAGAGCGGGGGTTTGTGTGTGAGAAAGAGGGAGTGTGTGAGAGCGGGTGTGTGTGTGTGAGAGAGTGGGGGTGTGTGTGAGAGAGTGGGGGTGTGTGTGAGAGAGCGGGGGTGTGTGTGAGAGAGTGGGGGTGTGTGTGAGAGAGCGGGGGTGTGTGTGAGAGAGCGGGTGTGTGTGTGTGAGAGCGGGTGTGTGTGTGTGAGAGAGTGGGGGTGTGTGAGAGAGTGGGGGTGTGTGTGTGAGAAAGAGGGAGTGTGTGAGAGTGGGTGTGTGTGTGTGAGAGAGTGGGGGTGTGTGTGAGAGAGCAGGGGTTTGTGTGAGAGAGCGGGGGTTTGTGTGTGAGAAAGAGGGAGTGTGTGAGAGCGGGTGTGTGTGTGTGAGAGAGTGGGGGTGTGTGTGAGAGAGTGGGGGTGTGTGTGAGAGAGCGGGGGTGTGTGTGAGAGAGTGGGGGTGTGTGTGAGAGAGCGGGGGTGTGTGTGAGAGAGCGGGTGTGTGTGTGTGAGAGCGGGTGTGTGTGTGTGAGAGAGTGGGGGTGTGTGAGAGAGTGGGGGTGTGTGTGTGAGAAAGAGGGAGTGTGTGAGAGTGGGTGTGTGTGTGTGAGAGAGTGGGGGTGTGTGTGAGAGAGCGGGGGGGTGTGTGTGAGAGAGTGGGTGTGTGTGTGAGAGAGCGGGGGTGTGTGTGTGAGAGAGTGGGGGTGTGTGTGAGAGAGCGGGGGGGTGTGTGTGAGAGAGTGGGGGTGTGTGTGAGAGAGCGGGGGTGTGTGTGTGAGAGAGTGGGCGTGTGTGTGAGAGAGCGGGGGTTTGTGTGTGAGAGAGTGGGGGTGTGTATGAGAGAGCGGGGGTGTGTGTGAGAGAGCGGGGGTTTGTGTGTGAGAAAGAGGGAGTGTGTGAGAGCGGGTGTGTGTGAGAGAGTGGGGGTGTGTGTGAGAGAGCGGGGGTTTGTGTTAGAGAGCGGGGGTTTGTGTGTGAGAAAGAGGGAGTATGTGAGAGCGGGTGTGTGTGTGTGAGAGAGTGGGGGTGTGTGTGAGAGAGCGGGGGTGTGTGTGTGAGAGAGTGGGGGTGTGTGTGAGAGAGCGGGGGTGTGTGTGAGAAAGAGGGAGTGTATGAGAGCGGGTGTGTGTGTGTGAGAGAGTGGGGGTGTGTGAGAGAGTGTGGGGGTGTGTGAGAGAGTGGGGGTGTGTGTGTGAGAGAGTGGGGGTGTGTGTGAGAGAGTGGGGGGGTGTGTGAGAGAGTGGGGGTGTGTGTGTGAGCGGGTGTGTGTGTGTGAGAGAGTGGGGGTGTGTGTGTAAGAGAGCGGGGGTGTGTCTGTGAGAGAGCGGGGGTGTGTGTGTGTGTGTGAGCGGGGGTGTGTGTGTGAGAGCGGGGGTGTGTGTGAGAGAGCGAAGTGTGTGTGTGAGAGAGCGGGTATGTGTGTGTGAGAGAGTGGGGGTGTGTGTGTGAGAGAGTGGGTGTGTGTGTGAGAGAGCGGGGGTGTGTGTGTGAGAGAGCGGGGGTGTGTGTGTGTGTGTGTGAGCGGGGGTGTGTGTGAGAGAGCGGGTGTGCGTGAGAGAGTGGGGGTGTGTGTGTGAGAGAGCGGGTGTGTATGTGAGAGAGCGGGGCTGTGTGTGAGAGAGCGGGGATGTGTGAGAGAGAGCGGGTGTGTGTGTGTGAGAGAGTGGGGGTGCGTGTGAGAGAGCGGGGGTGTGTGTGTGAGAGAGTGGGGGTGTGTGTGAGAGTGGGGGTGTGTGTGAGAGAGTGGGGGTGTGTGTGAGAGAGTGGGGGTGTGTGTGAGAGAGCGGGGGTGTGTGTGTGAGAGAGCGGGTGTGTGTGTGAGAGAGCGGGGTGTGTGTGTGAGAGAGTGGGGGTGTGTGTGAGAGAGCGGGGTGTGTGTGTGAGAGAGTGGGGGTGTGTGAGAGAGTGGGGGTGTGAGTGTGGGGGTGTGTGTGTGAGAAAGAGGGAGAGTGTGAGAGCGGGTGTGTGTGTGTGAGAGAGTGGGGGTGTGTGTGAGAGAGCGGGGGGGTGTGTGTGAGAGAGTGGGGGTGTGCGTGAGAGAGCGGGGGTGTGTGTGTGAGAGAGTGGGGGTGTGTGTGAGAGAGCGGGGATGTGTGTGTGAGAGAGTGGGGGTGTGTGTGAGAGAGCGGTAGTGTGTGTGAGAGAGCGGGGGTTTGTGTGTGAGAAAGAGGGAGTGTGTGAGAGCGGGTGTGTGTGAGAGAGTGGGGGTGTGTGTGAGAGAGTGGGGGTGTGTGTGAGAGAGCGGGGGTTTGTGTGAGAGAGCGGGCGTTTGTGTGTGAGAAAGAGGGAGTATGTGAGAGCGGGTGTGTGTGTGTGAGAGAGTGGGGGTGTGAGTGAGAGAGCGGGAGTGTGTGTGTGAGAGAGTGGGGGTGTGTGTGAGAGAGCGGGGGTGTGTGTGTGAGAGAGCGGGTGTGTGTGTGAGAGAGCGGGGGTGTGTGTGTGAGAAAGAGGGAATGTGTGAGAGCGGGTGTGTATGTGTGAGAGAGTGGGGGTGTGTGTGAGAGAGCGGGGGGGGGGGTGTGTGAGAGAGTGGGGGTGTGTGTGTGAGAAAGAGGGAGTGTGTAAGACCGGGTGTGTGTGTGTGAGAGAGTGGGGGTGTGTGTGTGAGAGAGTGGGGATGTGTGTGTGAGAGAGTGGGGGTGTGTGTGAGAGAGCGGGGGTGTGTGTGAGAGAGCGGGGGTGTGTGTGAGAGAGCGGGGGTGTGTGTGAGAGAGCGGGGGTGTGTGTGTGTGTGAGCGGGGGTGTGTTTGTGTGTGTGTGAGAGAGTGGGGGTGTGTGTGTGAGAGAGTGGGGATGTGTCTGAGAGCGGGGGGGTGTGTGAGAGAGCGGGGGGGGTGTGTGAGAGAGTGGGGGTGTGTGTGTGAGCGGGTGTGTGTGTGTGAGAGAGTGGGGGTGTGTGTAAGAGAGCGGGGGTGTGTCTGTGAGAGAGCGGGGGTGTGTGTGTGTGTGAGCGGGGTGTGTGTGAGAGAGCGGGTGTGTGTGTGAGAGAGTGGGGGTTGTGTGTGAGAGAGCGGGTGTGTATGTGAGAGAGCGGGTGTGTGTGTGTGTGTGTGAGAGTGGGGCTGTGTGTGTGAGAGAGTGGGGGTGTGTGTGAGAGAGCGGGAGTGTGTGTGAGAGAGCGGGGGTGTGTGAGAGAGAGCGGCGTGTGTGTGTGAGAGAGCGGGGGTGTGTGTGTGTGAGAGAGTGGGGGTGTGTGTGAGAGAGCAGGGGTTTGTGTGAGAGAGCGGGGGTTTGTGTGTGAGAAAGAGGGAGTGTGTGAGAGCGGGTGTGTGTGTGTGAGAGAGTGGGGGTGTGTGTGAGAGAGTGGGGGTGTGTGTGAGAGAGCGGGGGTGTGTGTGAGAGAGTGGGGGTGTGTGTGAGAGAGCGGGGGTGTGTGTGAGAGAGCGGGTGTGTGTGTGTGAGAGCGGGTGTGTGTGTGTGAGAGAGTGGGGGTGTGTGAGAGAGTGGGGGTGTGTGTGTGAGAAAGAGGGAGTGTGTGAGAGTGGGTGTGTGTGTGTGAGAGAGTGGGGGTGTGTGTGAGAGAGCGGGGGGGTGTGTGTGAGAGAGTGGGTGTGTGTGTGAGAGAGCGGGGGTGTGTGTGTGAGAGAGTGGGGGTGTGTGTGAGAGAGCGGGGGGGTGTGTGTGAGAGAGTGGGGGTGTGTGTGAGAGAGCGGGGGTGTGTGTGTGAGAGAGTGGGCGTGTGTGTGAGAGAGCGGGGGTTTGTGTGTGAGAGAGTGGGGGTGTGTATGAGAGAGCGGGGGTGTGTGTGAGAGAGCGGGGGTTTGTGTGTGAGAAAGAGGGAGTGTGTGAGAGCGGGTGTGTGTGAGAGAGTGGGGGTGTGTGTGAGAGAGCGGGGGTTTGTGTTAGAGAGCGGGGGTTTGTGTGTGAGAAAGAGGGAGTATGTGAGAGCGGGTGTGTGTGTGTGAGAGAGTGGGGGTGTGTGTGAGAGAGCGGGGGTGTGTGTGTGAGAGAGTGGGGGTGTGTGTGAGAGAGCGGGGGTGTGTGTGAGAAAGAGGGAGTGTATGAGAGCGGGTGTGTGTGTGTGAGAGAGTGGGGGTGTGTGAGAGAGTGTGGGGGTGTGTGAGAGAGTGGGGGTGTGTGTGTGAGAGAGTGGGGGTGTGTGTGAGAGAGTGGGGGGGTGTGTGAGAGAGTGGGGGTGTGTGTGTGAGCGGGTGTGTGTGTGTGAGAGAGTGGGGGTGTGTGTGTAAGAGAGCGGGGGTGTGTCTGTGAGAGAGCGGGGGTGTGTGTGTGTGTGTGAGCGGGGGTGTGTGTGTGAGAGCGGGGGTGTGTGTGAGAGAGCGAAGTGTGTGTGTGAGAGAGCGGGTATGTGTGTGTGAGAGAGTGGGGGTGTGTGTGTGAGAGAGTGGGTGTGTGTGTGAGAGAGCGGGGGTGTGTGTGTGAGAGAGCGGGGGTGTGTGTGTGTGTGTGTGAGCGGGGGTGTGTGTGAGAGAGCGGGTGTGCGTGAGAGAGTGGGGGTGTGTGTGTGAGAGAGCGGGTGTGTATGTGAGAGAGCGGGGCTGTGTGTGAGAGAGCGGGGATGTGTGAGAGAGAGCGGGTGTGTGTGTGTGAGAGAGTGGGGGTGCGTGTGAGAGAGCGGGGGTGTGTGTGTGAGAGAGTGGGGGTGTGTGTGAGAGTGGGGGTGTGTGTGAGAGAGTGGGGGTGTGTGTGAGAGAGTGGGGGTGTGTGTGAGAGAGCGGGGGTGTGTGTGTGAGAGAGCGGGTGTGTGTGTGAGAGAGCGGGGTGTGTGTGTGAGAGAGTGGGGGTGTGTGTGAGAGAGCGGGGTGTGTGTGTGAGAGAGTGGGGGTGTGTGAGAGAGTGGGGGTGTGAGTGTGGGGGTGTGTGTGTGAGAAAGAGGGAGAGTGTGAGAGCGGGTGTGTGTGTGTGAGAGAGTGGGGGTGTGTGTGAGAGAGCGGGGGGGTGTGTGTGAGAGAGTGGGGGTGTGCGTGAGAGAGCGGGGGTGTGTGTGTGAGAGAGTGGGGGTGTGTGTGAGAGAGCGGGGATGTGTGTGTGAGAGAGTGGGGGTGTGTGTGAGAGAGCGGTAGTGTGTGTGAGAGAGCGGGGGTTTGTGTGTGAGAAAGAGGGAGTGTGTGAGAGCGGGTGTGTGTGAGAGAGTGGGGGTGTGTGTGAGAGAGTGGGGGTGTGTGTGAGAGAGCGGGGGTTTGTGTGAGAGAGCGGGCGTTTGTGTGTGAGAAAGAGGGAGTATGTGAGAGCGGGTGTGTGTGTGTGAGAGAGTGGGGGTGTGAGTGAGAGAGCGGGAGTGTGTGTGTGAGAGAGTGGGGGTGTGTGTGAGAGAGCGGGGGTGTGTGTGTGAGAGAGCGGGTGTGTGTGTGAGAGAGCGGGGGTGTGTGTGTGAGAAAGAGGGAATGTGTGAGAGCGGGTGTGTATGTGTGAGAGAGTGGGGGTGTGTGTGAGAGAGCGGGGGGGGGGGTGTGTGAGAGAGTGGGGGTGTGTGTGTGAGAAAGAGGGAGTGTGTAAGACCGGGTGTGTGTGTGTGAGAGAGTGGGGGTGTGTGTGTGAGAGAGTGGGGGTGTGTGTGTGAGAGAGTGGGGGTGTGTGTGAGAGAGTGGGGGGGTGTGTGAGAGAGTGGGGGTGTGTGTGTGAGCGGGTGTGTGTGTGTGTGAGAGACTGGGTGTGTGTGTGTAAGAGAGCGGGGGTGTGTCTGTGAGAGAGCGGGGGTGTGTGTGTGTGTGAGCGGGGGTGTGTGTGTGAGAGAGCGGGGGTGTGTGTGAGAGAGCGAAGTGTGTGTGTGAGAGAGCGGGTATGTGTGTGTGTGAGTGAGCGGGTATGTGTGTGTGAGAGAGTGGGGGTGTGTGTGTGAGAGAGTGGGGGTGTGTGAGAGAGAGTGGGGGTGTGTGTGTGTGAGAGTGGGTGTGTGTGAGAGAGCATGTGTGTCTGTGTGAGAGCGGGGGTGTGTGTGTGAGAGCGGGTGTGTGTGTGTGAGAGAATGGGGGGGCGTGTGAGAGAGAGTGGGGATGTGTGTGTGAGAGAGCGGTGGTGTGTGAGAGCGGGTGTGTGTGAGAGAGTGGGCGTGTGTGTGTGTGAGAGAGTGGGTGTGTGTGTGAGAGCGGGTGTGTGTGTGTGAGAGAGCGGGTGTGTGTGTGTGAGAGCGGGTGTGTGTGTGAGAGAGCGGGTGCGTGTGTGAGAGAGCGGGTGCGTGTGTGAGAGAGCGGGTGTGCGTGTGTGAGAGAGCGGGTGTGCGTGTGTGAGAGAGCGGGTGTGTGTGTGTGAGAGCGGGTGTGTGAGGGAGCGGGAGCCTGTGCATGTGCGAGCGTGTGTGTGTGTGACAGCGGGTGTGTGTGAGAGTGGGTGTGTGTGTGATAGAGCGGGTGTGTGAGGGAGCGGGAGCAGGTGCATGTGCGAGCGTGTGTGTGTGTGTGTGAGAGCGGGTGTGTGTGTGAGAGAGAGCGGGTTTGTGTGTGAGAGCGGGTGTGTCTGTGTGAGAGTGCAGGTGTGTGTGTATGTGTGTGTGAGAGCGGGTGTGTGTGTGTGAGAGAGCGGGTGTGTGTGTGTGTGAGAGAGCGGGCGTGTGTGTGAGAGAGCGGGTGTTTGTGGAGAGTGTGTGTGTGAGAGAGCGGGTGTGTGTGTGAGAGAGCGGGTGTGTGTGTGAGAGAGCGGGTGTGTGTGTGAGAGAGCGGGTGTGTGTGTGTGTGAGGGAGCGGGTGTGTGAGGGAGCGGGAGCAGGTGCTTGTGCGAGCGTGTGTGTGTGAGAGAGCGGGTGTGTGTGTGAGAGAGCGGGTGTGTGTGTGTGTGAGAGAGCGGGTGTGTGTGTGAGAGAGCGGGTGTGTGTGTGTGTGAGAGAGCGGGTGTATGTGTGTGTGAGAGAGCGGGTGTGTTTGTGAGAGAGAGCGGGTTTGTGTGTGTGTGTGTGAGAGAGCGGGTGTGTGTGTGTGTGAGAGAGCGGTTGTGTGTGTGTGAGAGAGCGGTTGTGTGTGTGAGAGAGAGCGGGTTTGTGTGTGAGAGCGTGTGTGTGTGTGTGAGAGTGGGTGTGTGTGTGAGAGAGCGGGTGTGTGAGGGAGCGGGAGCAGGTGCATGTGCGAGCGTGTGTGTGTGTGTGAGAGAGCAGGCTTGTGTGTGAGAGAGCGGGTGTGTGTGTGAGAGAGCGGGTGTGTGTGTGTGAGAGAGCGGGTGTGTGTGTGTATGTGTGAGAGAGCGAGTGTATGTGTGAGAGAGCGAGTGTGTGTGTGAGAGAGAGCGGGTTTGTGTGTGTGCGTGTGAGAGAGCGTGTGTGTGTGTGTGTGTGTGTGTGTGAGAGCGGGTGTGTGTGTGAGAGAGAGCGGGTTTGTGTGTGTGAGAACGGATGTGTGTGTGTGTGTGTTTGAGAGAGCGGGCGTGTGTGAGAGAGTGGGTGTGTGTGAGAGCGGGTGTGTGTGTGAGAGCGGGTGTGTGTGTGAGAGAGCGGGTGTGTGTGTGTGAGAGCGGGTGTGTGTGTGTGAGAGAGCAGGTGTGTGTGTGTGTGAGAGCAGGTGTGTGTGTGAGAGAGAGCGGGTTTGTGTGTGTGTGTGAGAGAGAGCGGGTTTGTGTGTGTGAGAGAGCGGGTTTGTGTGTGAGAGCGTGTGTGTGTGTGAGAGCGGGTGTGTGTGTGAGAGCGCGGGTGTGTGAGGGAGCGGGAGCAGGTGCATGTGCGAGTGTGTGTGAGAGAGCGGGTGTGTGTGTGAGAGAGCTGGTGTGTGTGTGTGAGAGCAGGGGTGTGAGAGAGAGCGGGTTTGTGTGTGTGTGTGTGAGAGAGCTGGTGTGTGTGTGTGAGAGAGCAGGGGTGTGAGAGAGAGCGGGTTTGTGTGTGTGTGTGTGAGAGAGCGGGTGTGTGTGTGTGAGAGAACGGGTTTGTGTGTGAGAGCGTGTGTGTGTGTGAGAGCGGGTGTGTGTGAGAGAGCGGGTGTGTGAGGGAGCAGATGTGTGTGAGAGAGAGCGGGTTTGTGTGTGTGAGAGAGCGGGTGTGTGTCTGAGAGAGCGGGTATGTGTGAGAGAGCGGGTGTGTGTCTGAGAGAGCGGGTATGTGTGAGAGAGCGGGAGTGTGTGTGAGAGAAAGGGCGGCTGTGTGCGCGAGTCTGTTAGCGTGTGTTGGTGTGTGTGTGAGAGCGCGACGGTGGGTGGGCGCGAGAGAGTGCGAGGGTGGGTGGGTGGGCGCGAGAGAGTACGAGGGCGGGTGGGCGCGAGAGTGTGCGTGGGTGGGTGGGCACGAGAGAGTGCGAGGGTGGGTGGATGGGCGCGAGAGAGTGCGAGGGTGGGTGGGTGCGAGAGAGTGCGAGGGTGGGTGGGTGGGCATGAGAGAGTGCGAGGGTGGGTGTGTGGGCGCGAGAGAGTGCGAGGGTGGGCAGGTGGGCGCGAGAGAGTGCGAGGGTGGGTGGGTGGGCGCGAGAGAGTGCGAGGGTGGGTGGGTGGGCGCGAGAGAGTGCGAGGGTGGGTGGGTGGGCGCGAGAGAGTGCGAGGGTGGGTGGGTGGGCGTGAGAGGTTGCGAGGGCGGGTGGGTGGGCGCGAGAGAGTGCGAGGGTGGGTGGGTGCGAGAGAGTGCGAGGGTGGGTGGGCGGGTGGGCGCGAGAGAGTGCGAGGGTGGGTGGGTGCGAGAGAGTGCGAGGGTGGGTGGGTGCGAGAGAGTGCGAGGGTGGGTGGGTGCGAGAGAGTGCGAGGGTGGGTGGGTGCGAGAGAGTGCGAGGGTGGGTGGGTGCGAGAGAGTGCGAGGGTGGGTGGGTGCGAGAGAGTGCGAGGGTGGGTGGGCGCGAGAGAGTGCGAGGGTGGGTGGGTGCGAGAGAGTGCGAGGGTGGGTGGGTGGGCGCGAGAGAGTGCGAGGGTGGGTGGGTGGGCGTGAGAGGTTGCGAGGGCGGGTGGGTGGGCGCGAGAGAGTGCGAGGGTGGGTGGGTGCGAGAGAGTGCGAGGGTGGGTGGGCGGGTGGGCGCGAGAGACTGCGAGGGTGGGTGGGCGCGAGAGAGTGCGAGGGTGGGTGGGTGCGAGAGAGTGCGAGGGTGGGTGGGCGCGAGAGAGTGCGAGGGTGGGTGGGTGCGAGAGAGTGCGAGGGTGGGTGGGTGGGTGCGAGAGGTTGCGAGGGTGGGTGGGTGCGAGAGAGTGCGAGGGTGGGTGGGTGGGCGTGAGAGAGTGCGAGGGTGGGTGGGTGCGAGAGAGTGCGAGGGTGGGTGGGCGGGTGGGCGCGAGAGAGTGCGAGGGTGGGTGGGTGGGTGGGCGCGAGAGAGTGCGAGGGTGGGTGGGCGCGAGAGAGTGCGAGGGTGGGTGGGCGCGAGAGAGTGCGAGGGTGGGTGGGTGGGCGCGGGAATGTGCGAGTTTGGGCGGGCGCGAGAGAGTGCGAGGGTGGGTGGGCGCGAGAGAGTGCGAGGGTGGGTGGGCGCGAGAGAGTGCGAGGGTGGGTGGGTGCGAGAGAGTGCGAGGGTGGGTGGGTGGGTGCGAGAGAGTGTGAGGGTGGGTGGGTGAGCGCGAGAGAGTGCGAGGGTGGGTGGGTGAGCGCGAGAGAGTGTGAGGGTGGGTGGGTGAGCGCGAGAGAGTGCGAGGGTGGGTGGGTGCGAGAGAGTGCGAGGGTGGGTGGGTGGGTGCGAGAGAGTGCGAGGGTGGGCGGGTGGGCGCGAGAGAGTGCGAGGGTGGGTGGGCGCGAGAGAGTGCGAGGGTGGGTGGGTGGGTGCGAGAGAGTGCGAGGGTGGGTGGGTGGGCGCGAGAGAGTGCGAGGGTGGGTGGGTGTGTGTGTGTTACGAGTTTCGAGGGTCTTTAACAACAGCAGATAACTATTTGAGGGAGAGATCAGCCATGATCTTGTTGTTTGATGGAACAACTCAAGGGGCTGAATGGCCTCCTCCTGTTGCGACCTCTTGAGCTACTAAAATATCTCTGAGATGTTATCAATCTCATTCCATGAGGATTTCTCAGGCTGTATTTGTCCCAGTTGTCCTGGCCTGCTCTGACCCTCCCTGCTGCATCAGCTAAACGGAGATTTAACCTTGTCTTTAATGGAAAATCTGACCCTCTCTTTGGGAGAATTTCACTATTACTCTTAATTAGCAGTCTGAGAGGTTAGACAGCACGAGCCCCTGATATAGAAATATCTACGACTGAATGTTAACCATCTCACACATTATACAGATGATCGATTCCTGACACCTTTTGAGTCCTTGACAATGGAAATCTGACAGCAACACAATTCAAACATGTTTCCAAAATGGAAAATTAAATCATTTCTAACTCACTGCCAGTGGGAGGGTTTGGGCTGGAAGAGCTCAGAGACAGAGGGATGGTGGAGAAGAGATTGGGAGGGGGAATTGTGAGGGGGGGATGGGAGCAGGAGGGGCAGGTGGATGATGGTGATGTGAGGGGACATGAAGGAGGCAGGGTAGTTTGACAGAGAGTGAGGGGGGAAGGGACAGTTTGACAGACAGTAAGGGGGGAAGGGCAGTTTGATGGATAGTGAGGGAGGAAGGGCAGTTTGACACGGGGGGAGGGGACGTTTGATGGACAGGGAGGGGGAAAAGGCAGTTTGACGGACAGTGAGGGAGGAAGGGCAGTTTGACACTGGGGGAGGAGGGCAAGTTTGATGGACAGTGAGGGAGGAAGGGCAGTTTGACGGGCTGTGAGGGAGGAAGGGCAGTTTGACACTGGGGGAGGAGGGCAAGTTTGATGGACAGTGAGGGGAAAGGGCAGTTTGACGGGCTGTGAGGGGGAAAGGGCAGTTTGACGGGCAGTGAGGGGGAAAGGGCAGTTTGATGGACAGTGAGGGGGAAAGGGCAGTCTGACGGACAATGAGGCAGGTGGGAGGACAGTCTGACGGACAGTGAGGGGGGAAGGGCAGTTTGACGGACAGTGAAGAGGGGAGGGCAGTTTGACGGACAGTGAAGAGGGGAGGGCAGTTTGACGGACAGTGAGGGGGGAAGGGCAGTTTGACGGACAGTGAAGAGGGGAGGGCAGTTTGACGGACAGTGAGGAGGGGAGGGCAGTTTGACGGACAGTGAAGAGGGGAGGGCAGTTTGAGTGGGAGGAGGCCACCAGGAGGGGAGAGGCATATTGGCAGAGCGGAGGATGGTTGTGGGGGGTAGTGGGCAAAGGAGAAGGGAAAGTGGATGTCGGGAAGAAGAATGATGTGAGGGGTAAGGGGAGGGGCGGTGGGAGTAGAGCGGAGGTTGGAGGGGGCTGTGCGACTGAGGTGGATTTGATTCTTTGAATTTATTGAAAACTGAGCATCTAATCTATCAGTAAACAATGAAAACTTTCCTCTGTGCAAGAAATCCAGCCTCTGCTGTGTTAGCCAGGGCTACATCAGGAATTCCAAATTTACTCTCCTTGCCCTTGAGTTAGGGGAAGGGATGGAAGTGGGGCCTAACAAATGCAGCCAGGATTACCACTGCCAATCGGTTGGCTGCTGGAGTGTGCTTGTATGGGGAGGTGATTCCCAATAACCTAGAACCCTGGGATGAAGCGGAAGGGGCTGCGGCCTGTAAAACCAGTTACAGAAAAAGAGTGGGGGGGGTGGGAGCAGGCATGACAACCAAAAGATAAGCACGGCAGGCACCAAATAGGACAGAAGAGGGGCTGTGGCGTTGACATGGGTTTTATAGTACATGAACTCAGACTATCCATTCAGGGCTTCCCCCAGAGCCTGACCCTTTGATCTATTCATGGCACCTCTCTGTGACAGCCTGTCAGTTCAAAGGAGAGGCCCAGGTGCTGCTAAGCACAAGGCAACACTTCCACACAGGCTCTGAAGAAAGACAGGCCCCTTTCCACTGGAGCTCCCCCCACCCCCTGCCCCGACAACATGGAGGCAGTAAGCGGGATCAAACGGTGTGGAACAAGTCAGCTGTCTCCTCTTCTGACAGCCCAGCTGTTGTTGTGTTTGTGTTTTCATTAAACCAGGTGTTCAGGACAGCTCCAGTTGAGATCTGAGAGAGAAGATTAGTTTAGAAAAAGATGTGAGGCTGAGGCATAGAGTGAGACAAAACTCAGCTAAATAAAGATAAACTCGAGAGCTTTCACATGATTCTGAATTATACATGTGAGGACAGAGAAGTATCCGAATGTTTGAAACACTTCATTATTTGTCTGATTTCTGATCATCTTGTGTTAGAATAATTTGTTAATGGTGGTTAAACTGCAGACAAATGATCTGCAGATTTGAGTTCACCAGCTGGGGAAATGAAATTTGGGTACTTCATTTACTAGGGGAAGTTTGTTTCTTTTTACTTCACGGGATGTGGGTGTCGCTGGCTAGGCCAGCATTTATTGCCCATCCCTAATTGCCCTTGAGAAGATGATAGTGAGCTGCTTTCTTCAACTGCTGCAGTCCCTGAGGTGTAGGCACACCCACACCTATGTCAGACTCCTATTTATTGACCACAGCTCAGCCTTCAACAAACACCATTATTCCTACGAAACTCATCTCGTAACTTTGTGACCTGGGCCTTGGCTCGTCCCTCTGTGACTGGATCCTGAACTTCCTAACCCACAGACTACAGTCAGTAAGGATAGACAACATCTTGTCCACGATCATCCTCAACACCGGTGCCCCACAAGGCTGTGTTCTCAGCCCCCTACTATACTCCTTATACACCTATGACTGTGTGGCCAAATTCACCTCCAACTCGATTTTCAAGTTTGCTGACGACACCACCGTAATGGGTCGGATCTCAAACAATGACGAGACAGAGTACAGGAATGAGATAGAGAATCTGGTGAACTGGCACGGCAACAATAATCTCTCCCTCAATGTCAACAAAATGAAGGAATTAGTCATCAACTTCAGGAAGCGTAACGGAGAACATGCCCCACTCTACATCAATGGGGACGAAGGAGAAATGATCGAGAGCTTCAGGTTTTTAGTTGGCCAGATTACCAACAATCTGTCCTGGTCCCCCCATGCTGACACTATAGTTAAGAAAGCCCACCAACACCTCTACTTTCTCAGAAAACTTTGGAAATTTGGCATGTTAGCTATGACTCTCACCAACTTTTACAGATGCACCATAGAAAGCATTCTTTCTGGTTGTATCACAGCTTGGTATGGCTTCTGCTCTGCCCAAGACCGCCAGAAATTACAAAAGGTAGTGAATGTAGCCCAATCCATCACGCAAACCAGCCTCCCATCCATTGACTCTGTCTGCACTTCTCGCTGCCTTGGCAAAGCAGCCAGCATAATTAAGGACCCCCCCACACCCTGGATATTCTCTCTTCCACCTTCCGTCAGGAAAAAGATACAAAAGTCTGAGGTCACATACCAACCGACTCAAGAACAGGTTCTTCCCTGCTGCCATCAGACTTTTGAATGGACTTAGCTTGCATTAAGTTGATCTTTCTCTACACCCTAGCTATGACTGTAACACTACATTCTGCACTCTCTCGTGTCTTTCTCTATGAACAGTATGCTTTGTCTGTATAGCGAGCAAGAAACAATACTTTTCACTATATACTAATACATGTGACATTAATAAATCAAATCAGTGCTGTTAGGGAGGGAATTCCAGGATTTTGACCCAGCGACACTGAAGGAATGGTGATAAATTTCCAAGTCAGGATGGTGAGTGACTTGGAGGGGAACCTCCAGGTGGTAATGTTCTCATGTCTGCTGCCCCTGTCCTTTCCAGATGGTAGAGGCTGGGGGTTTGGAAGGTGCTAATGAAGGAGTCTTGGTGAGTTGCTGCAGTGCATCTTGTAGATTGTACACACTGCTGCCACTGGGCATCAGTGGTGGAGGGAGTGAATGTTTGTAGAAGGTGCGCCAATCAAGTGGGCTACTTTGTCCTGGATGGCTAGAATCATAGATTCATTAATATTCTTGAGTGTTGTTGGATCTACACTCATCCAGGCAAATACATTCATCACGTTCCTGACTTGCGTCTTGTGGGGAGTCAGAAGGTTCTCTTTCGAACAGAGGATGTTGAAGGCCGATTGGTCAGAGATGTTTTAAAATCAAGTGTGTGTGTGTGTGTGTGCATGTGTGTGTTGGAGGGAGGCGGGGTTACATGTAACACTGCATTGTTCTTTAGTGGACCACATGGCATTCACACCTCTGATCCATGTGAAGAGACTGATAGAATTGAGCTCCTTCTCTCCATCAGAAAGATGGACATGATTCAAGTCTTCACATCTCTGAGGGGAATGGGGAATATGAAATTAAGCAGGTTACCTCATGATCATTATTGGAGGACGAGTGAGTATGAACAAATGTAAAATCTTCCAACAGAATGACAAAATTTGAGTTGCTTCAGAATTACAGATCTGTGCAATAGATTCCATGCAAATATAATTAAACCAGCTGTCAAAAGCTCCCCTGAGGAACAGTTGAGTAAATATCTGGCTAAGATCAGAATCTCAGATGATATAGGTGCAGATGCTACAATATTGTTCTGTCAACGGTGACTTCAGATGTGTGGTTTAATGTACCTGGTGTCCCTGGCTTCTGTCATGTTGGCCTTGTGTGGTCAATACCAGTCCAAAACCCCAGCCAGTTAACCCTGGCATAGGATAGGGATGCGAGGAGCCAGCGGAATGGGACACTATCACTCCATGTTTGTGGTGGGTGCTGTCTTCAAGTGTCTTAAGTGGGAGCTGTGCCGGTTCATGTCTGGGGCCAGAGAAAATTGATTAACAGAAAACATACACTTGAGCAGCTTGGCATTCAGAGGGGAATGTTCCATATTTTCCTTTCCAATATTGACCTTTGTTTTCTTTTCTCTTTCTCTCCCGGAAGATCACATGTAGGGAGTAGGTTTGATGGTGTCAGTGGGTTGGACAGAAGGCGATGTGTACGTGTTGCCCATCCGTTTCATACGTTTGTATGTAAAAGTGGTTTTAATCTGCAGCTGAAGTCAATCAGTAGCACAGCCGTTGAACCTAAGGCTGAGAAAAGTGTTGCTGAATCTCCCCGAAGCGAACGTTAATACCACTGAAGCCCATGTTTTCTTTAAACTTGGATATTTGTGTTGGGCCATCTGCAATCCAGCAAATTCATTCTGAGATCACAGTAGTGTTCAGTCATTCTGTATTTGACTATACAAGTCTGGTAACAGATCAATGCTCACTGTGCTTGTTTAACCCTGGGTGTTGACTCAGAGAAAAGTAAGCAAACTGTAGAAGTTACTGCAAAGCTGGAAGCTCAATCTAGGAGCATGGAGCAGACATTTTAAAGCAATGTGTTACAAAACTAGTGTTTCTCTTCATAGATCTGAGAAAATGTGCAATCATCTCCAGTGTGTGAAACTGATGAATCAGAAACCAGCAGCGGCAGTATCCTCTCGAGCTCGTGATTGAAAGAAACTTTGACGCTTTCTATTACTGAGTCATGTGGGCGATGGATCTATGAATGCAAGATTTCCTTCCTCCTGGATGCCATTTTTCACATGGTTACATTCCACACAGTCAGAGCAAAGTTTGCCAAGTGCATCATGTGATTGAACTAATTGGATCAAGCTGCATCTGTTGAGTCAGAGAAATATGACCATCTCCTCTATACAGAGGAACTGACAGGCTCACCTGCTTTTGAATACTTGGGTGTCCTGATCATGCAAAATCCCAAAGAGATTGGGCAATCCTGGTGTCTGTCTCAATACACAAACATGTCTCCTTAAATTTGACTCCATGTCAAGGACAGAAGTTGCATTCTTGTGTGGACCTAAGATAACCTGTAAGTGGCTACATCAATTATGGGTAGGGTACTAGACTTGTAACTCAAAGGTTGTAAAGACATAATCCCACTCAGGACCACTTATAAAGGTGATTAAAAACTAGTGATCTGGACTCTAGCAGAAAATGCCTATGAAAATTCTTGAGTAAAGTAAGTCTGACTTAAATATGACTCCAATCTCACGTGATGTTGTTGAGTCTTAGTGCCCTCAAGGCAACCAAAATGAGTAATAAAACGATATTAAAACAAAAATTAAATAGCGTTCCTCTCTAATAAATACCAGAAAATTTATTTTTAAGAACATTCTCTCCACCCTCCCATTTTACTTTGTTTCTCCGCTCTTAACATGTTTGTTCATGGGATGTGAGGTTTGCTGGCTAGACCAGCATTTATTGCCTGTCCCTAGTTTCCCCTTGAGAAGGTGGTGGTGAGCCACTACTGTCCATAAGGTGTAGATACACCCACAGCGCTTTTAGGGAGGGAGTTCCAGGATTTTGGCTCAACGACAGGGGAGGAATGGCAATATATTTCCAAGTCAGGGTGGTGAGTGACTTGGAGGGGAACTTCCAAATGGTAATGTTCTCTAGTGTCTGCTGCCCTTGTCTTTCCAGATGGTAGAGGTTGGGAGTTTGTAAGGTGCTAATGAAGGCGCCTTGGTGAGTTGCTGCAGTGCATTTTGTAGATTACACACACTGCTGCCACTGTGCATCAGTGGTGGAGGGAGTGAGTAATTGTGGAACGGGTGCCAATCAAGTGGGCTGCTTTGTCCTGGGTGGCTAGAATCATAGATTCGTTAAGATTCTTGAGTGTTGTTGGAGTGTTATTGACTGTCCCTAGTTGCCCCTTGAGAAGGTGGTGGTGAGCCGCTGCTGCCCATGAGGTGTAGGTACACCCACAGTGCTTTTAGGAAGGGAGTTCAGGATTTTGACTCAACGGTAGTGAAGGAATCTGATATATGTCCAAGTCAGAATGGTGAGTGGCTTGGAGGGGAACCTCTAGGTCCTGGTGTTCCCATGTACCAGCTGCATTTGTCCTTCTAGATGTTGTGGGTTTGGATGGTGCTGTCAAAGCAGTCTTGGTGAGTTGTATAGGAACAGGGATAGGTTAGTCAACTTCTCAAACGTCTTCTGCCTCTCAGTTAGATTATGGAAGAACTGTATCCCAATGCCATTTACCCTTTGTTTCATGTCCTGATTTTTAAAAAAATTCATTCGTGGAACATAAACATCGCTGGCTGGCCAGCATTTGTTGTCCATCCCTAGTTTCCCTTGAAACTGAATGGCTTGCAAGGCCATTTCAGAGGGTAGTTGAGAGTCAACCACAATACTGTGGCTCTGGAGTCGCATGTAGTCCAGACCAGGTAAAGACGGCAGATTTCCTTCCCTAAAGGACACTAGTGAACCAGATGGGTTTTTTTCGACAATCGACAAATGGTTTCATGGTCATCAGTAGATTCTTAATTCCAGATTTTTATTTATTGAATTCAAATTTCACCAGTTGCCGTGGTGGGATTCAAAGAACAAAGAATAAAGAAAATTACAGCACAGGAACAGGCCCTGCTTGGAAGATTTGGCGAGGAATAGGTGTTTGGCGATGGGGCACTAGATTTGCAAGGGCTAAGGCTTTGGAAGAGTGGGTGGTGATGGCAAATTTAAAAGAGATCACCCTTTGAACTTTCAAAACTCTCAGAAATCAAGTTGATTGAACTTGTCCTCAAAAGATAACATTTTAAGCCCTGTTATTGTTCTTATTGGATGTGTGTTGCATCCCCTCCCAAGGGTACATTGTTAGCTGCCCTGGGCTATCTCACCCTCTGTGCAAGGTAGCCAGACATGAGGCAGATTACCAACTTGAGCTTCTTTAGTGAAAAACTGAGGAATGTTTGGAATATTCTATAACAAAAGCTAGCAGGTGGAAAACATGGCCTTAACTTAGTTATATGCACATAATGGGGAGGTTTGGGGAAAAGAGGGATAGGATTCCATGGGAAAGTAGGATGTGAACGATGAGATTCAATGTGGGTCAAGATGTTCTGAGGATGGGATTCAATGGGGGAGTTGGGGTGTAGGAAGAATAGGATTCAGTGGTATTAGTGGGATGAGACGTGCAGGGTAGTTTTTTTTAAGTTTATTTATTAGTGTCACAAGTAGGCTTACTTTAACACTGCAATGAAGTTACTGTGACTTGTTGCCATACTCCGGCGCCTGCTCGGGTACGCTGAGGGAGAATTTAGTATGGCCAGTGTACCTAACCAGCACATCTTTTGGATTGTGGGAGGAAACCAGAGCACTCGACTACACGGGAAGAATGTGCAGACTCAACACAGGCAGTGACTCAAGCCGGGAATCGAACCCAGGTCCGTGATGCTGTGGAGCAGCAGTGCTAACCACTGTGCCGCCCCAGTAGTAGAGCTGCTAAAAGCTATTTAAAATATATAAATGTACAATCCTCTATCAAACAGACAAAGGAAAAATAGTAAAATGCAATGTGTATGGTGTGACTTAACTTGTGCAAATGAAGTGGCTTTGTGTTTTCAATCCCAGATAATTCAGCATTGTTTACATCACCACAGAAGACATTTTGAGTGGCTTTTCATTCCAGTGCTGGTCGGCACTGTGAAAGAGACAACCTTTAGCTTTGTAGCAAGGTTCCAGTCACCGAGTCAGATGATTCAGGGTTCGAACCCTGTTCCAGGCTGTCACGATAAATGGAGAGTGGAATTCCTGCTCACTGTATGGGCTTGCGGGAGCCCAAAAACCCTTCCACCATATTGGACCTAACGTCCCTAATGGCAAGTGTAAACGTGGATATGGCTGTGATGTTGAAGCTTGTCAGGCCACTAATCAGCCTCCAGTGTTTTATACAAATCTCCAAGGGAAAAGCTTTTAAGATCGGAAAGCAGCAGCAGCGGCTGCACTCGAGTAATACTTTTAAATATTTAATGAAGTAATGTGTTTGTTTGAATGCTGGCTTTGTATCACACCTTGAGTCATCCTCGACTGCCCTTCTTCTTCGGTATGAGAGGTCCATTAGTTTTGGCTTCTGGTTATCTTTCACAAACCTAAAATGGTTTGGGGTTAAATTAAAATCCATTCTCAGACAAGAGCACTGAGCTTCACAGAGACAAATATAATCCACAGTTTCTGCTTAATTGCAAAACCATGTCTTGAGTATTTTTGCAATGCATTGACTCTTCCTGACTCAATTATTCACCCACAAAGCATTTAAATCGTTGAAGGAAGCCTAATGATTTCATTCCTGAATGCATGTTCAACTGACTGATTTCAAGAAAGTCCGATTTAGGGGCACTCTATCTCATTTCTGTAACTACAGGCTAAAAAGTTGGAAAAAGTCCAGCAGAGGTTCCAACACCCAGAATAATTGGTTTTGAAGATACCTCTCCCAGTAACTCCTCTCTCTCATTTCTGACGTGTGCCAGTGTGGTTAACGAGAAAACGTTGGCCCCCGTTGTATGAAACAAAGGTGACACTGCCTCAAAAACTGGGAAAGTGAATAAACAACCCTGATTTAGTCCTCAGGCCATCAGGAGACAAAATGTTGGACTGAGTGCAGTGGTCCAATTGCAGTTCTGCCTGTGATTCCTTCAATGTGATAAAAACAGAAGCTGTTTTTCATAAAGCACATAATAAAACATCAAAACATTCCCAAAGTACTTTACAGCCAATAAGGTAATGTTTCAGCGTTTATAATGGGTGTTGTTGGTGTGGAAACCATGTGCTTGCTTTATTCAGAGGACAGTAAAAAAAACTTGCAAAAGGCGAGAAACCAAGGCATTCAATTAAACCAAAAAAGCCCACTTAGCATGTGCCACTCCAAATTCATACCAGTTATATACAGGGCTTCTTCACTAAGATAATCAGTGACTAAATTGAATCAGGTTGATGACACTTCCCAAAATCAGTGCTGACTTTGATATCGGATTGTCATAAATCCTACATATCAGATTTTCATGTATCTTACATAGAAGAATCATAGAATCATAGAAACCCTACAGTGCAGAAGGAGGCCATTCAGCCCATCGAGCCTGCACCGACCACAATTTACGAATTGGATTGTCGTGTATCCTACATATCGGATTGTCGTGTATCCTACACGTCGGATTGTCGTGTATCCCACATATCGGATTGTTGTGTATCCCACATATCGGATTGTTGTGTATCCTACATATCGGATTGTCGTGTATTCCACGTATCAGATTGCCGTGTATCCCACATATCGGATTGTCGTGTATCCCACGTATCGGATTGTCGTGTATCCTACATATCGGATTGTCGTGTATCCCACATATCGGATTGTCGTGTATCCCACATATCGGATTGTTGTGTATCCCACATATCGGATTGTCGTGTATCCTACATATTGGATTGTCGTGTATCCCACATATTGTCGTGTACCCCACATATCGGATTGTCGTGTATCCCACATATCGGATTGTCGTGTATCCCACCCCATATCGGATTGTCGTGTATCCCACATATCGGATTGTCGTGTATTCTACATATCGGATTGTCATGTATCCCTCATATCGGATTGCCGTGTATCCCACATATCGGATTGTTGTGTATCCCACATATCGGATTGTCGTGTATCCTACATATCGGATTGTCGTGTATCCCACATATCGGATTGTCGTGTATCCTACATATCGGATTGTTGTGTATCCCACATATCGGATTGTTGTGTATCCCACGTATCGGATTGTCGTGTATCCTACATATTGGATTGTCGTGTATCCCACATATTGTCGTGTACCCCACATATCGGATTGTCGTGTATCCCACATATCGGATTGTCGTGTATCCCACCCCATATCAGATTGTCGTGTATCCCACATATCGGATTGTCGTGTATTCTACATATCGGATTGTCATGTATCCCTCATATCGGATTGTTGTGTATCCCACATATCGGATTGTCGTGTATCCCACATATCGGATTGTCGTGTATTCTACATATCGGATTGTCGTGTATCCCTCATATCGGATTGTCGTGTATCCCACATATCGGATTGTTGTGTATCCCACATATCGGATTGTCGTGTATTCTACATATCGGATTGTCGTGTATCCCTCATATCGGATTGTTGTGTATCCCACATATCGGATTGTCGTGTATTCTACATATCGGATTGTCGTGTATCCCTCATATCGGATTGTCGTGTATCCCTCATATCGGATTGTCGTGTATCCCTCATATTGGATTGTCGTGTATCCTACATAATGGATTGTCGTGTATCCCATATATCAGATTGTCCTGTATCCTACATATCGGATTGTTGTGTATCCTACATATCGGATTGTCGTGTATCCTACATATCGGATTGTCGTGTATCCTACATAATGGATTGTTGTGTATCCTACATAATGGATCGTCGTGTATCCTACATAACAGATTGTCATGTACCATACATATCGGATTGTCGTCTACCTGACATAATGGATTGTTGTGTAGCCTATATATTGGATTCAAGTCCCAATTCAAGCAGTTGAGTGCATTATCTAGGCTGTTGTTTAAGGCCAGTAAGGTAGATATGCTGCAATTGTCAGAGGTGGTTCCTTTAAGCTGAGCCTGCACCTGTCCTAGTGCTACTTGGAGACGAGTTAAATATTGCTTTAGTCAACATTCCTCCCTCGTTCAAACGCAGTAAATGTAGCTCAGCTGGTCATTCTTCTGATTGGGCTTTGAAGGATGTTGCTGACACAGAACAGGTGGCATTTTGCAGATCACTTAGGATCGGGGATGAGGAGAAGTGTCTCCATTCTGTGAGTTGTGAATGTTTGGAATTCTCTGCTGCAGGAAGATGTTTGTTCGATCAATTAGTATATTGAAGTCTCTTGGAAGTGAGCATTATGGCGAATGGCAAGGAAATTGGAGTTGAGGCAGACAGAATGACAAAGCAGGTTCGATGGGTCCTAAAGTCTAATCTTACTGTTTCTTATGTTCTTATTAATCCTTCCCTGACTTCACACTCAAGGGAGGAGCCTCAATGTTGGATGAAGAAATAAGTCATTTTTGAAATGTTATTATTTATCTTTATTATCTACTGTCATCTAGAATCTCAATATCTTGTTCTTGTTTCTAGCTACACAAACAGGGTGGTTGGGAACGGACTGAAAGAACAGGCAAACAACCCAGAAGTGAAAGTCCGAGGACCTGACTCGTTGGTGAAGAAAGTCATTGACAAGCTCCTGTCTGTTGACACGGTAAGATCCTCAGGCCCGCATCTTGTTTACAGGCTATATTGAATTAGAATCCAGTAAATCAGCCACATGATTGAGCTGACAAGATCAGGCAAAGATATTCAACCGGTCACAGTGTTCTCAGCATTTTTATGATGATGACTTTTTGATCTTTGTAAACCAAATCTCTTCTTCTCTAAGGAAACCTCCAGTGACTAATCGATGCCCAATGACTTTTCACTGCTGCTGGAGTTGTCTCCACACCCCGCTGTCCCACCTGGCAGATCCTGAGTGATCATCTGAGAGCCAAAAAAATCCTCAAATGGTGGCACAGGGATTAGCACTGCTGCCTCACAGCGCCAGGGATCTGGGTTCAATTCCATGTTCAATTCTGTGTGGAGTTCGCACGTTAGTTAGTTTATCTATTAGTGTCACAAGTAGACTTACATTAATACTGCAATGACGTTACTGTGAAAATCCCCTAGCCGCCACACTCTGGCGCCTGTTCAGGTACACCGAGGGAGAATATAGCATGGCCAACGCACCTAACCAGCACATCTTTCGGACTGTGGGAGGAAACTCGAGCACCCGGAGGAAACCCACGCTGACACAGGGAGAATGTGCAAACTCCGCACAGACAGTGACTCAAACTGGGAATTGAACCTGGATCCCTGGCGCTGTGAGACAGCAGTGCTAACCACTGTGCCACTGCGTCGCCCCATTCTCCCTGTATCTGCGTGGAATTTCTCCAGGTGCTCCAATGTTTTTTCCCACAGTCCAAAGATATGCAGATTCGGTGGATTGGTCATGCTAAAATTGCTCTTTAGTGTCCCAAGATGTATAGATTAAGGGGATTAGCAGGGTAATTGTGTGGGGTTACAAGGATATAGGCGGGGAAGAGGGCCTCAGTAAGATGCTCTGTCAGAGAGTCAGTGCAGACTCTCCCATTCTGCCCGCCACGGCAATCAGAGCGGGCAAGGTGTGGATCGTGGAAAGATCTGTTGACCTCGGGTGAGATTTTCCAGTTTCGGGGCGAGTGTGGCCAGAAAATTCCATCCACTGTGTCTCTGTCACTCCCTCTTTGTCAGTTCACTCTCTATCTCTCTGCCTCTCCATCCCACCAAATTCTTTAATTCTGTATTTCAAAATTCATTATCTCTGGATCTTGGTGATATCTCTCTCTCTCTCTCCTCCTATCTTTGCGAGTTCTCGCTTTCTGTCTCTGTCAACTTTCTGTTTCTGTCCCCCAAGACTCTCTTTTCTATCTTTGTGAGTTCTCTCTTTCCATTCTTGTGAGTTTTGTTTCTGTTCCTCTATTTCTGAGAGCCATCTGTATATTTCTCTGTCTCTGCTTATCTCTTTCACTCCACCCCAGCCATGTATCCTTGGCTCGCTGTTTGACTCTCTCATTCTTTCTTTCTTGCTTTCTCCCTCTCTCATCATCTCTGGTGTGTCGCACTCCCTCTCTTTCAGTTTTGCTCTATCCTTCTCCTGCCTCTCTCACTCTCTTGTTTCCCTGCTTTTCTGATCTTATTCTGGGTTTGCATATGGACAGGCTTTATGTACAATGCAGGTTGCTGTAGATCAGGCAGCATTCTGGGTCATGTATTCATGTGACAAACATTCAGTCGAGGACACACAGATACATTTGGGTTCATTGGTCACAACTCGAGAATGTTCGGAAGAGATTCCCACACATCTAACTTAACTTTTTTCCTACACACACAGCCTCCCAATCGCTAATTTGTCATAAATAACTCCTTCATAACATTGCAGCCTGTCCCACAGTAAACATATCGTGGCTTTGTTTTCAAGGATGTTGGAGCAACCTTTAAACTGGGACTATTGACAATATAAGCATGAGATGGCCATGTGTGCGACACATGATGCTCTGTCTTGTACACAATCCTCCTCTACCAGTCATCAGCTGAGCTCCAAAAGTGGTGCAGAGTTGCTCCAAATTTTCTTAATATTGCCTTGCTATTCTGATGATGCGACCATACGTCCACTGCGTGTGAACCCCTTTTCTGTCAAGGGGTCAGCCAAGGCAAGTTACAATTTGTCCGTAAATTCCAATTCCTGATGCCATTTGACAAGAGCAGGATCAGACTGGGCTGTGATGTTCCCAAGATTGAATAGCTTACACTGTCCAAGGCGCACATGGGAACAACAACTCAAGGTGCCAGGAGAAAACTAGAGGACAATGCTCTGTGTCACTCAGGGCGGCACGGTAGCACAGTGGTTAGGGCGGCACGGTAGCACAGTGGTTAGCACTGCTGCTTCACAGCTCCAGGGACCTGGGTTCAATTCCCGGCTTGGGTCACTGTCTGTGTGGAGTTTGCACATTCTCCTCGTGTCTGCGTGGGTTTCCTCCGGGTGCTCCGGTTTCCTCCCACAGTCCAAAGATGTGTGGGTTAGGTTGATTGGCCATGTTAAAATTGCCCCTTAGTGTCCTGGGATGCATAGATTAGAGGGATTAGCGGATAGAATATGTAGGGATGTGGGGGTAGGGCCTGGGTGGGATTGTGGTCGGTGCAGACTCGATGGGCCGAATGGCCTCTTTCTGTACTGTACGGTTTCTATGATTTCTATGATGATATCAAAGATATTTGGAGGCTGATAAGGAAGAAAACCTTGGTGTTATGCTGCATTTGTCACATCTTCAGGACGTCTCAAACGCTTTGCTACCAATGAATTCTTTTGAGGAAGAGTCACTGCTACTGTTACCAACATTGCAACAGTGAATTTGCAAACAAACAAGTCTTATAAACACAAAATGAGATAAATGATCAGTTAATGGCTTTCTCTACATCCACGGTGCAGCAGCAAGAGAAACGAGGTGGAATCTAGTTTCATTGGGTCACCTACCCTCACCCCTCATGAACTTTAATGAGGAAGGAGGGGGATTCCCAGGCTCACTTTCTGCAGCAAGCCTTTTACTGCCCAGTGGAGGAGTGCCAGAACCTAACCCAAGGGTCTGCCAGCTTCCAGGTTCTGGTTGAAGATGAAGAAGAGCCAGCATGCAGTTCCTGACCCAGTTTTCCCTCATGTTCAGGTCAGTCACGGCAAAGGTCTGTAATAGCGAGTGAGCCCGTTGAGGAAAATCTCCCTGATGTGCTCAAACCCCAAAGAGGGCCTTCAACCTTCTGATGGTAGGCTGAGCCTTCAACCCACTAACACTGGAGTGGACCTTGAACCTTCTGACTTGGACAAGATGCAACAACGGAGACAAGCTGATATAAAGTTACCTTTTAGCTGCATCTAAACGGGAGCCAACACCATTGATGGCTTGTTCGTTCCATGTTTGTCTGATGCTTTACTCAAGGTGGTGGTTCTCACCTGAACACACTTCCACCCTGCCAACCACCCACAGCTGCATCGCCTAAGTGACTTCTCAGATGTGTGAGCTCAGACATTGGGAGTCAGATCATAAGAATTAAGAGTGATAGTAGGCCATTCAGCCCCTCGAGCTTGCTCCACAGTCAATCAGATTATGGCTGCTATGATGTGGCCTTAACCCCAACTTCCTGCCTGCCCTCGCTCATAACCCTCGACTCCTTTATCAATCAAAAATCTAACTTAGTGTTGAATAAATCAATGACCCAATATTATAGGAAACCTTGGGGCACAGTGGTAGTGTCCATATCTCTGGACTAGAAGCTCCAGGTTCAAATCCAATGCCAGGACATGTTGGCTACAGAAGGAGCATTCATAAAGGGATCCAACAGGCTGATAATCAGCTGAGGGATACTTCCACCACTTCCCCACTATTCCACAAAGGAGAGTTGTGCCAGGAAAATGACCCAACCTCCACTGAGGAGAAGAGAATTCCAAAGACTCTCTGAGAGAAGAAATTATTTTTCATCTCATTGGAGACCCCTTATTTTGAAACTTTGCCCCTCATTCAAGATTCCCTCACTGGGAGAAACATCTGCTTAATGTCTACCTTGTCAGGCCCCCTCTGAATCTTATGTTTCAACAAGATCACCTCTCATTCCTCTCCAATTCTTGAGAGTTTAAATCCTGTTTCCTCCCTCCAGCATGGGTGGCACGGTGGCACAGTTGTTAGCACTGCTGTCTCACAGCGCCAGGGACCCAGGTTTGATTCCGGCCTCGGGTCACTGTCTGTGTGGAGTTTGCACCTTCTCCCCGTGTCTGCGTGGTTTTCCTCCGGGTGCTCCGGTTTCCTTCCACAGTCCAAAGCTGTGCGGGTTAGGTTGATTGGCCATGCTAAAATTGACCCTAGTGTCGGGGATTAGCAGGGGAAATGTGTGGGGTTACGGGAATAGGGCCGGGGTGGGATTGTGGTCAGTGCAGACTCGATGAGCCGAATGGTCTCCTTCTGTACTGTAGGGATTCTATAATTCATGTCCAGGAAGAGGACAGCACTGGGAATTAGGAACCTTGGCTAATTTTCCATTTTGTCCTTTACCCCTCACCTTCCTGTCACCTTTATGATGTAGGGCACTGAGTCAGATTGGAGGGTTCCATCTGCCATCCTGGCTGAGTTCCGATAACCTAGCACCCAAGAATGAACCTAGCATACTCCTGACTTTGTCTCTGCTACAGTCAAGAACCGATTACTTGAGATTTTTTTGAAGCTATGAAAGATTTTAACACAGTATAACCTCTTCTGTCCCAGTTGTTCTTGCAGTCACAGAACAGTGCAGCACAGAAAGATGCCATTTGGCTCATTAAGTCTGCATTACCTCTTTCAGAGTATAACCCAGTAAGTCCTACTATTGTCGTCTTTCCCCATCCCTGCATTGTTTTCCTTAAGGTATTTATCTAATTCACATTGAAGGTTATATCGAATCTGTATCCATCAGCCGGCAGTGCATTCCAAATCCTAACCACTCATTGTGTTAAATTCTTGTCAAACATCTTTTTGTAAAGCGTTTTTGATTTCCATTTCAATCTTCTTTCCTTTAAAACAAAAAACATTAAATAAGCACCCTGCAAAGGAATGAAAGCGGCACACGATAGACAATAGCTGTGTTTTATACATTACTGCAGGGCTATCCAGCAATAATGAGTCCCTGTCTCATGATTCATGCAGCAAAGGACATGAATATGCAAATATTTCCTCTCCTGAAAAGATGTGGAAGGGTTTTAAGTGCAATTCTGTCTGATATCCATCGTCCCCTGAAGATATGCTTGGTTTGATATTTATAACTAATTGATAATGTGTCAGTTTGGTAATCTGTTGTGATGTTATGTTGTGATGCAGACACAAGGTCAACCATTTTTTTTCTTATCAGTTGAACTGCAATTGAACAGGGCGTTTCAGGAAAGGAAAGGGCCAGGCAAGGGGCATAAAATTCATTTAAAGCAACTGTCCCGACATGAGAACGCAGACTGTAAGGATTTCCTAGTCTCACCAATCAAATCCCTCCCCATTGTATAGAGTTGTAAAGAACCCAATGCTCTCCTTTCATTCCTATTGTGTAGTGTTTCAATAGACTAAGCCCTTTCCCATTCACTCCTATTGTATAGGATTCCATTGGGCTGAACCTGTCTCACTATGAATGAATATGGTGAATGATACTGGACTAACAACCATGAGTTCAAATCCCAGCACTGCAATTTGTGGACCTAGAAATTGGACCGCAAAGCAGGTATAAGGAGAATTTTGGGGGTTAACCTGCCAAACCCCAAGAGCGTCGGACACTCAGTGCCATTGGTTGCAGTGCAATAGACATATCCTCAGGAGCCTACTAAAACAGGCCCTATAGGCTCCTACAATAGGGCCTGTATATCAAACACAAACCAGAGGAAATGAGGCCTGCTGTCTTCAGGGTGATGTGGTCTGCAAGTCACATGACCAGTTGTCCTTAAAGAGGCTGCTGGAGGTGGCCATCAAAAAGATAAGTTTTAGAAAAAACACTTTATCAAATGTTGAGCTGGCCAATGCTGGAGGACACTTCCTGCCTGCACATTAAACGCACAAACCACTGCCGGCCGCTTCTCATTCTTCCCTGTGTATAGTCACCCCACCATCACCACCAGCACCCAAATTCAGCTGAGGCCCTCAGCTGGTATCCCGACTGTCACAACTTCACTCCCCTTCTCCCATCCCCCTTCTACTATTGCCAAAGCTCAGTGGCATTATACTCATGATGCCAGTGGACCAGGTTGTTGAGATCCAGCCTCTGACCTCATGTGCATGCCCCGTTTGCACGATTCAGGTACAATCCAACTTCTAGGCTGAAAACACTTAACTGTGTGGCTTTGGAATAGAAATTCAATTGCAAGTTCAATCAATAATGTGGCCAAACAGTGAAACTGTTGTAAATAAAGCTGCAAATTCATGAATTGGGAAAGAGAGAATAACAACAGTGAGATTCTCATTAAACCCTACAGGTGCATTAAAATCAAAGCAAAATACTGGAAACCTGAAATAAAAACAAATTCAAGAATCAACAAACTAGAGGAACAGAGCTCGTCTTCCGATTAGGCAGCTTACAACCTTCGAGACTTAGTTCTACAATTTGAAACCATGAACTCTCTCCTCCATCTTGTTTATCTTTTCTTCACCTTCCCAACCCCCCCCCCCCCCCCCCCCCCAAGGCCAGCCTATCATTGGTTCTTCTGTTTTGCTTTCAGAGAGTGCGAACCTTTGTTTTACTATTAACACATTCTGCCAACATGACTGCTTCCAAAGGAAAACACTTCAATGTTAACTCTGTTCTCAAAACTCTCTGTTTTAATTCCACAGGTGCACTATTGCCCCTCAGCTGGTGCTACCCACATCCCAAGAATACATTTTTAAAAAACACAATTTAGCATCTAAGCTTGACTAAAATTCTTTCCATGACCTGTTATTGGATGCCTCAAATGTAAGTGGTGGTGTTGTGGTATTGTCACTGGACGAGTAATCCAGAGAGCCAGGGTAATGCTCTGGGCGATAGGGTTCAAATCTCAGATAAACGCAAAATAGTGCAGATGCTGGAATCTGAAACAAAAACAGAAAAGTGCTGGAAAATCTCAGCAGTCTGACAGGGTCATCTAGATGCAACATTGGCTCTACGCTCTCTCCACAGATGCTGTCAGATCTGCTGAGATTTTCCAGCATTTTTCTGTGTTTGGGTTCGAATCTCACCGTGGCAGATGGTGAAATTTGAATTCAATAAAAATCTGGAATTAAAAAGTCTAATGATGTCCATGAAACCATTGCAGATTGTTGTTAAAAACCCATTTAGTTCGCTAACGTTCTTTAGGGAAAGAAATATGCCATTCTTAACTGGTCTGGCCTGCATGTGACTCCAGACCCACAGCAATGTGGTTGGCTCTTAAAATGCCCTCTGAAATGACCAAGCAGGGCAATTAGGGATCGGCAATAAATGCTGACCCAGCTAGCGACATCCACATCCCATGAATTCATTCTCATTGGAGAGACTTCCAGTAGACCCTTGTTTTTTTTAATTCAGTAAGAAGTCTCACAACACCAGGTTAAAGTCCAACAAGTTTATTTGGTAGCACAAGCAACAAGCTTTCAGAGTGCTGCTCCTTCATCAGGTGAGTGGGAGTTCTGTTCACAAACAGGGGATATAAAGACACAAACTCAATTTACAAAATAATGGTTGGAATGCGAGTCTTTACAGGTAATCAAGTCTTAAAGGTACAGACAATGTGAGTGGAGAGAGAGTTAAGCACAGGTTAAAGAGATGTGTATTGTCTGCAGCCAGGACAGTTAGTGAGATTTTGCAAGCTCAGGCAAATCGTGGGAGTTACAGATAGTGTGACATGAATTCAATATCCTGGTTGAGGCCGTCCTCATGTGTGCGGAACTTGGCTATCAGTTTCTGCTCAGCGATTCTGCGTCGTCATGTGGCGTGAAGGCCGCCTTGGAGAACGCTTACCCGAAGATCAGAGGCTGAATGCCCGTGACTGCTGAAGTGTTCCCCAACCGGAAGAGAACACTCCTGCCTGGTGGTTGTCGAGCGGTGACATTCATCCACTGTCGTAGCGTGTGCATGGTCTCCCCAATGTACCATGCCTCGGGACATCCTTTCCTGCAGCGTATCAGGTAGACAACGTTGGCCGAGTTGCAAGAGTATGTACCGTGTACCTGGTGGATGGTGTTCTCACGTGAGATGATCCGGCATGTCTTGCAGAGGTTGCTGTGGCAGGGTTGTGTGGTGTTGTGGTTACTGTTCTCCTGAAGGCTGGGTAGTTTGCTGTGGACAATGGTCTGTTTGAGGTTGTGTGGTTGTTTGAAGGCAAGAAGTGGGGGTGTGGGGATGGCCTTGGCGAGATGTTCGTCTTCATCAATGACATGTTGAAGGCTCCGGAGAAGATATCGTAGTTTATCCACTCCGGGGAAGTACTGGATGACGAAGACTACTCTGTCTGCCATGTCCCGTGTTTGTCTTCTGAGGAGGTCGGTGCGGTTTTTCACTGTGGCGCATCGGAACTGTCGATCGATGAGTCGAGCGCCGTATCCTGTTCTTATGAGGGCATCTTTCAGCGTCTGGAGGTGTCTGTTGCGATCCTCCTCATCTGACCAGATCCTGTATATCCGGAGGGCTTGTCCATAGAGATGGCTTCTTTAACGTGTTTAAGGTGGAAGCTGGAGAAGTGGAGCATCGTGTGGTTATCCGTGGGTTTGCGGTACAGTGAAGTGCTGAGGTGACTGTCCTTTATGAAGATACGTGTGTCCAAGAATGCAACCGATTCTGGAGAGTAATCCATGGTGAGTCTGATGGTGGGGTGGAACCTGTTGATGTCATCATGTAGTTGACATATAGTTCATTCATGGGATATGGACATCGCCGGCTGGATCAGCATTTATTGGCCATGGAGGGCATTTAAGGGTCAACCACATTGCTGTGGATTTGGAATCATGCTCAAAATCCCCAGGAAAATCTCCAATACATTCCCATTGTACAGAACTCTAATGGATCACATGCACTTCCGTGGAAATCAGATTTGGATGAGCTGAGACTGATCCTGTTCACTCTCGGTTGATAAGTTGAGGATTTAATGGCATTGTTTCTGGGGCCAGTTCATGTTTACTTATTGCTTCATTAGTATGGAAGACAACCTCAAGAGGAGGTTGCAGAGAAATACCGTGATGTGACAGTTGGTACTGAAACTGCATGGAGCAGACATGCTTCAACATTGAACTCGATGGATGGATTGGTGGAGGTGATGGGGTGGATTGGTGGGGACTTTGGTTCTTCCTGCTTCCATTCCAATCAAGTCTGTGGCGGGAAAGCTCATGTATGACCCTCTTACCCTGAAGAGGTAGGTACGGGTCTCACTCAAAGACATCGGGAATGGCGGGGGAGGCTTGCTGAGAACCAACTTCTACTCTTGATGCTGGTTCCCCCGTCCCTCATCCTCCATGACCCCCATTCCTGCAATCCCCCTCCCACCATCACTCAGCAAATGGCCTATGTCCCTCAGCAAAGCTGGACCTTGGATGGGTGCATTACAGGTAGCATTATCTGTTGGTGCTATTAAGCAATAAAGAGTTGTGGCCTCTGATTTGTTGGCAACTCTGCACGCATGACTTATGCCCTGGGATCCCTGATCCTAGGAAATGCCTGCCACTGCCCTGTTCGATACCTGGTTGGTACTTAATGTGGCAGGTCTTCCCAAACAGAGGTGACGCAGGGTCTCAGCAGTTTTCCAGCCAATGGGAGGGCCCTCTGTCATCTACATTAAATGCTGCCCTATATCACTCTCCGATACATTCTCATCAAAAATAGATATCTACAGGGCTCCATAGGGAGCCTAAAAGTCACGGAGATGGAGAGTGATATTCTTTGATGTCTGAAAAAGTGAGTCGCAGAGTTGGCCAAGAATCAGCTCTCGATTGAGCAGCGGCATTTCAGGAGTTAAATTGTTCCACATTCCACCCAAGTTCCTCCTGACCAAATTCTAACCATTTCTGAGCGATGGTTGAGGAACTAGATTGACAATGGGCCATACTCACCTCAAGTACAAACGTTGGAGCCTGAATACAAGTCCAAGGCCTAGAGCGACAGAGCACTAACCTGCTGCACCACCCAACCATCCCAGTAAAGTCCATCTTTAACAGCAAGCACTGGGGTAGAGGTAGTGAGGTATTGTCCAACTGGTGTGATGGAGCGAAGCCTCTTCTCTCCTTTGTATCTGAGAAAAGGTATTTTCATTCTGCTATTTCGGACCTTACCATCATTAAGAAACAGAAGCAATCGCAATAGAATCTGCAGCAGAATTGATTTACATTATTCATTGTCACCTTTTAAATAATGAATCAAAAGGAGATTGGACATTTTAGTTGCATTCAAAATATAAGAAAACATTGGTCAAAAATTAATTAGAGTTGACTCCTGTCAACAGCTCTGGCTGAATGAGATCTGTGTGTTTTATTAATATATTCATGATGCATTATAAATATTTAGATTTCAACACAAGCATGCAATCTATTTGCCTGGCCTTTCAATTTGAAGGAACAATGATGAAGAGGCTGCGACATACTTTGGAGGAACAGCTGCGTAAATGCACAGCTGGAATTTCCTGGGGATGATGGGTGGCACTTTATTGAAGAAGATTCGGCGTCCTGCACCCAAATGAGTATGGAGCAGGAGGGGCAATCAGACTGGGCTAAAGTACTCCCTTCTGATTTGCCCAGTTATGACACTGAAAGCCTCTTATTGCTTTGAATGAAGAGAGCGGTCTTATATTTCTTACAAGCGTTGGTAATGAGAGGTAAGCTGTAAGTGGCAGCAGATCATTCACTGGCACAAAATGATAAGACTCACACCTCTGAGTCTGGCCGGAGCGGGGGTCACACTGGCCAGGGTGGGTCATGTTGCACAGACAGCCTTGGCTTCATTTTCCCTAAAGTGTTGGTGTTAATGATCAGTGGCAGTTCAAAGAAGAGTTGGGATGTTCTTGCTGGTATTTATCCCTCAACTAACATCAGATTATCTGGCCATTCCTCACCCGTGGCCGTGGCAGCTTAATGCCCAGCCTGATTCTTGCCAGATGGCCAAACACTCGCAATCTGGCAGGGAGCAATAAGGACTCTGCCCCTGGCTGATTTCTTTTCCCTAGCTTTGCCCCATTGTGGAACAACTGTCAACTACACAACTGAGATTAACTCTGTGCACAGAGCATGGTTCTGTCCTCAGAATTTTCTGAGCTGCCTCACTTGAAGCCATCAGGGAACCTTATGCTTTAAAAATAAAGTCTTGCATTTCTAATGCCTCAAAGTGCTTTACAGCCAATGAAATGTGGTTACTGTTGTATGCCGAAAACTCCCAAACTGGTCTGCGGCTCAGATTATCCAGTGTTGCTGCAGTGAATGGAGTGTTGACTGAGCGCCAGATTCTCCATTCCTGCTGGCAGTGAGGCGGTCTGGACAAGATTGAGATTCCCGCCCATAATGTACGAAACACAGCAGCCAATTGGCACAGAACAAAAACAGCAACCTAATAATCATCAGATAATCTGTTTTCATGATGTTGATTAAGAGCCAGAACACCAGAGACAATTTCCCAGAGTCGTCTTCAAATAAAGCCATGGGACTTTTCATATCCCGCCTGAGAGAACAGAGGGGGCTTTGGTTTAATCTCCCATCTGAAAGACTGTTCCTCCGCCAATGCAGCATTTCCTCATCACCACCCTGTCAGCTATGAATTGTTCTCAAGTCCTGGAGTGTCATTTGAACCCGAAATCTTGTGACTCAAGATGTGAGAATGTGACCAACTTTGGGCTGAATTTCAAAACCACATGTGTGAGAACAAAGATTGAATGAGTTTGGATCTCCTCAGTGTTAGTAAATGTTCCCCTGCTGTAAAATATGTGTGAGGGGACGAACTGGTATGACTGTGATCGTGACATGGTCGAATTACCCGCAAGCACACTCTGTCCAAGCTTGCACACTTTGAAGTTTCCACTCAGGCTGGAGAGAGCTGGGCTCGAGCCTGTGGGATTGTAACCCATGCAAGTACAGATGCACGTGCAAGTCTGAACTCAGTTGCGATGCCTCTCACGGTGGAATGTTCCACTGACAAGAGCCAAGGAAACCCACCCATGGGTACCTTGGCAGCAAGAGGCAGCATGAAGTTGGGAGCAGAGGGAAAATGTTTGAGGGAAAGGGAGTGTGGTGGGAGCTAGAGCAGAATCTTGTTATGCAACAACATATTTGTATAGTGCCTTTAAAATGATGAAAGACATCCAAGGTGCTTTACAGGAGCCTTGTAAAGCAATATCAGCACACTGGCAAACTGAGTCATTTAAGTTAAGTTTATTTATTGGTGTCACAAGTAGGCTTATATTAATACTGCAATGAAGTTATTGTGAAAATCCCCTAGTCGCCACACTCCGGCACCAGTTCAGATACACTGGGGGGGAATTTTGCCATGGCTACTGCACCTAACCAGCATGTCTTTTGGACTGTGGGAGGAAACCAGAGCACCCAGAGGAAACCCGAGTCAGCAGTACTAACCACCGTGCCGCCCCACGTAAAGCAATATCAGGTCAGGTGACCAAAAGCTGGGGCAAAGATGTCAGATTTAAGGAGTTTCTGGAGGGAGAAATATAAGCTCGAGAGGTTGGGTGGTGTAGGGAGGGAATTCCAGAGCTAAACACTGGTTAAATATTCGACAATTCAGAATAGTGGCCTTTACAATGGCTAAATTATCAGATGAGGCAGAGGTCCAGAAATGGGCCCTCTTAAACGGTGCATGATAAAACATCTCATAATCTATTAATTTTTCTTTTGAAAGCTTCTCAGGGCAGTTGGATAGTGATTAAAATGTTGTCAACACTCCCTAGCGCCTCAGTTAGAAGTAAATGATGAATTGTACTCAGTAATTGTTCTGTTTTCTAATTCCATTCTCCAAAGGGACTCATCTGTTATTGATATAAGTTATGTGCAAGCACACCACCCAGCTTAGTTGTCTGAGTGGGCTACAATGCGATAAAATGAGAGTCTGTGTATTAGTTTCTGCCATTATAGTGCTCAAGTACATGACTTGTCCATTAAAGCAGTGACATATTTAAAGCCTGTTGCAAATGGATGTCCATCAGCAAGGGAATTGCTAAAATGGTTATAGATTTGTGAGGGCATCATCATATAAAATACATTTCTAGACAATAAATCTTTAGTCTGATGATTCTCATCTTTCTAAGAGCGCAGTTGCATATTGGCTTTGCTACTGGATTCGCAATCCCAGGGAATGCGAGTTCAAATGCCGCTGTGGCAGTTTTGAGAATTTGAATGCAGTTTTCAATTAAAACTTGGAAATGAGGAGCTGTTATCAACAAAAGTGAAATGAAGCTATTGTGCTGACATTGAAAACTCAACTGGTCCATAAGGAAGGGAACCTATCATTCCTGTCAGGTCTGGCCTATATGTGACTTCATTCCAAACCAACATGGCTGACTCTCATCATCCAGTTGTATTAAACTCAGAACAGCTAGCAATGGACAATAACTGCTGACCTACCCAGTGATACCCACATCCTGATCATGACTGAAACAAAGTAGGTAGAATTGAACAATTGCTGAGCTTGTGGAGCTTTTGTTTCTGTGCGAATGCAATGCCAATTCCATGTTTGTTGCCAATTAATCCAGGCGGTGCGATCTGCCTCCCTCAGTGAGACTCTCCTCTGCCTGCTACACATTAACACTGATGGGCAGAGCCAGCACTCCCTTCTGGTCACTCCTTATCGTTAATTACCAGATGGAAGGCAATGGTAAAGAAAGAACAAACTTTGCCTGTTTGGTGTGTTTTTTGCAACCTGTGGACACTCCAATAGTGCCTTGGAGTAGTGACCAATTTATTCGCAGCTAGCTCCCACAAACAGTATTCCGCTGATGAGAGAGTAATCTGTTTTTTAAGTATATTGATTGAGGGGTAAATATTAGCCAGGTCACCAGAAGAATGCCCCTCCCCAACCCTCCCCTCTCTTCCTTGAATAATGGAATGGAAATTTTGACTTCCATCTGAGAGGGAATAGACAGGATGAATGTATCTTCCAAAAGATGACAAGTGCAATGGTGCAGCACTCAATTATCAGACTAGATTATGATCTTGAATTGCAATTGACTGAGGCATTGACTGTTACCACTGGACCATAGCTGACTAGCAATGTAGGCCTGAGTTAGTGGAAGGAAGACTCGCAAATGTTTGTAGGTGGTCAGAGAAGTCCAAGCAGAGGATCTCCCTCTAATTTATGTTTCTATAATTTTGACGTCGCAGCTAATCAAACCTAGGTTTTGTTCTTGGATGTAACTCTGATATTTATCCTCAAGTCAAAGTATTTGAAATTGCCCACTGCCTCTATCTAAGTGCCTTAATTCTTGACATTTCTATTTAGTATGTTAATGTTAGTCTTTCCCTCAGTCCAAAAGACTCGCTATGTCTTTTAATTTGGCCTACCATTGTCTTTAGCTCTTCCTTAGTTCTGGCTATATGTGTGGTATCATCTGCACACCTACGATCCAATCTGCTTTGAGCTCCAATGATACAGCCACCAAAGTTACATCCAGGAATGAAATCCAGGTTGGATTAGCGATGGCGAGAGGTGTGGCCATTGTCTTAATTATCATCTAGGAGTCCCAAAGCATCAGAATGAAGCTGAAAAAGTGTTGATGCACTAATTGGTGTGGAGGGTTGCTCTTTGTGAATGCGAGAGTTGGACTCTGAAGATGAGAGAATGATAAGAGCTTTTGAAACATGGGTAATGCTCAAAATCAGTGGGATGGACAGAAAGACAAATGAGTGGATGGATCGAGTAGTTTGGGGATCGATAGGATTGCTACGTACAGTTTGTTATGGGCAGGGAAAAGATGTGGGATCATTTCTCCCTTTTCTCACTTCACAAGTGACTGCAACAAGATGGAATTTTTAGAGATGTGTTTAAATACTTTGAGTGCTGCGACTCTCAAAAACAAACACAAAAATAGGCTGTCAGGTATGTTTAAATTAAAAGGGAGGATAAACATTCCTCACAACACCCAAAAATGTACACTCACTCTCTCACACTCACTCTCACACTTCATTCTCTTTCACTCACCCACTCATTCATACACACACTCACTCATACTCACTCGCTCACACTCGCTCACACACACTCTCACTCTCACTCTCCTACTCTCACTCTCTCACTTGAGCTCTCTCATTCACACTTACACTCTCCTTCTCTCATTCTCTCTGGAGGAGACGAACATGTCCTTTAGGATATGCTGTGGAAGCTGAAGGATCTTTAACAGTTGAAGGGTCAACTAGAGAACATCCAGCGGAGGGTGGAGGAGGTGGTCCAAATGGGATTGCTCAACGGTGGCTCCCTCTTGGCTTCTCCATTCCTGAAGGGATTCCTGACAGGATACGCTGTGGGGAAGCTGCAAGCCTCTGCCATTCTGGGGGTGCTTGTGGGAATGCCCACTGGGATCTACGCAGCCAAGAATTACAACGTCCCCAATGTGGAAAATTCTCTCACTCCCACTCACTCTCTCACTCAAACTCAAACCCTTGCTCTCACTCTCTCACCGTCATTAATATTCTCTCTCTTGCACTGTCTCGCTCTCACTCTCTTGCACTGTCTTCCATTTCTTCCCCTTTCCTGAATTCTAGAATGATACAGCACTAAAGGAGGCCATTCAGCCCATTGCTCCCATGGCAAGGCTATTCACTTAATCCCATCCCCTGCTCTTTCCTTAAACCATATATCTTTTCCTCTTCAAGCAACTACCTAATTCCTCTTTAAAAGTTGCTGCAGAATCTGCTTCTAAGATGTACCCCAGATCTCAACAACAAAGTCTTCATCTTTTCTCGAGTTCTTCTGCTAATTATCTTAAATCTATCTCTCTCTGGGTTCCAAAGCTCTTGCCAGTGCAAACAGTTTCTCCTCATTCACTCTGTCAAAACCATTCACGATTTTCAACACCTCTGTCAAATTCTCACCATAGTTTCTCTGCTTCTCTCCGGATGGCATTAAGTGTTATTGATGGGCAGCAGAGTGTGGAAGGGTTGGGGAGGGGAGGTTTGGGGGTCAGTTGCACAGCTACGAGAAGCCCAGGTACCTCATCCGGGAGATCACAGGCCCAGTTAGTGAGAGTTGGTAGGTTGTATGAGCATGGTAGGCCCCCTGTGGGAAAGCTGGCAATGTGCAGCACCACTTGAAAAAGCCGACGGGATTAGACACAAGAAAATAAGTTAAAGTTCCTGAATCACGTGGGCAGTTAATCCTGATTGCTTTTAACTGGTAGGTTCAGAACAGTGAGTCTCCCTGTTTAAAATAATGCCCATGGCCATAAACTGAGATGTAAAACGGTTTTTGCTCTATAACTGCAGCGTTGTGTTAATTAATTGAATTCAGTTAATGAAAGCTCATAAAACACTGCTCAGCAAAATGACTGGGTCTTATTACCTGTATTGATACAGTCACTTCACATCCTGCCGTGAAACCACAGCATTATTAATAAGATGGACTTAACGCTGCTCCCTTTCTGCTGCCTCATTGCAAACTTTAATGAGCGGGTTTGCACTTTGTAACTGAGCTGATGGAGGTTCTTCCAAGGTTCAAGTAGGAGCCCTTCAGAAGTAATGTATTAACCTGCGAGGCATTGAAATTCCTGCCAGCTTTGCAAATGAAGTGAGTGTATTTATTAATGTTTCAACGATTAATGCTGCTGCTGCTCAGATCTCGCCTTTCCCTACTCTTTGCTGATTTAGCTAATCTTTCCTCGTGCAGTCACGTAGCCTGCTCTGATCGTTCTGTGTCCCTGGCTTGGCTGGGAAGGAGGAAATCAACTGGGATTCCTTCCTCAGACTGCTGTCCAGTGACCTCTACGGGAATGTGCAAGTGAACGGAGACCTAGTTGAATAGCTGCTCCTATTTGGAAGGAGGTAACAGAGGGACTGTACTTCAACATGAGCCAGTTCCTTCAGGACAAGTGGCTCTTATGAATGAGTTAAACACCCCTCCCTTCTCTGTTACACCAAGACTGTGACTTCCTCATTAAACATCATGTCTGGAGCAAAATCAGTTTTGCTCACTACCCCCTCTGTGTGAGATAATGCTAAACAATCCAATCCTATTCACAAGGTTTATACACGAATGACCCTTTTAGTGTTTTACATAGTGTATTGGTAAGCACAATATGAGAACGCAGTGGACAATTCAGCTAGTGCATGTCAGATCAGTTCTCTCATCTTTTCTCAGCAGATTCTGTGAACCAGCAGCTAAATTTGCAAATAATTTGGCCAAATTTCTGCATTTAATATTTGGTAGGGATCAGACTTTAGCATCTCTGCTTTCTGGGATAAGCAGCGATATGGCAGTTTGAAGATGATGTTATGATCCCAGCTGACACTACTGGACAAGTCAGATCCCAGAGTGAAACCTGGCTTGGTAGATCCTAACATTTTTTTAAGAACCGATGGAGGGAAGTTACTGAACAAATTCATGAGAGTTTACTGATGAACTTTTAAAACAAAGAATAAAGCATTTAATAAATAAGGAAAAATGAAATATGTTACATCAGATAAGAAGGTTGGAGAGATCTCAATACAAGCATCAGAAAAGTATTCAAACTCTCAGCACCCCTTTTATTCAGGAAACACATACACATGCAAAAACCCAGTGAAGATTTACCATCATCTTAACACCAAGGCTTCTTAGTGGCCTAGTTGCAAACAGTTTTCTTCTGACGGATTTCTGAGCGTTCACTGGATGCTTTTCCCCAGCTGTTATCTCTCCCTCAGACACTGAAAATTGCACTCTGAACTCACTATTACTTCAACCGCAGACCAAACCCATGAGTTCCCTAAACTCTGTCCTCAGCAGCCTTGCAGTATTTCTTATCAGAGAGTTTAGAATTCCTACCTTCACTCATCGACATTCACATTGTTTTCTGTCTTTCACTGTGTCTGTGTGCATCACTGCACCCCTGTCGCTAGGAAACAGCACATTTTTTTCTACTTACCATTTTTTTTACCAAAATCACAAAACTACTAACCCCTTTGTAACCTATCCCTTCACTGCAAGAGTTGTAAAACCTCATTAAAATGCATTATTATATAAACAAACCCAAAACATTTTTCTTGGAAGCCCTCCAGACTTTCAAAAAAAACTAAATGAAGCTGAAACCATGGCCTGAATATTTTGGATAGCAGGGTGTCCCGTTCCATAGGATCCCTGCAGTGCAGAAAGAGTCCATTTGACCCGTTGATTATGCATCAACTCCCTAAAAGAGCATCCCACCCAGGCCCTCCTCTCCACCCTATCCCATAACTCTGTGCTTTATTACCATGGCAAGTCCACCTAACCTACACCTCTTTGGACACTTTGAGGTAATTTAGCATGGCCAATCCACCTAATCTTCCCACAGCCTGAGTGCCTGCAGCTATTTCATGTTCTAATGATTATTAAGTAGCTTCAGGCAGAACTTCTGTCACTCGCACCGTAGGATGTCCTGCGTTAGAGAAGTGCTGGTCAATCTGATTGGCTGGCAGCTCTCCAGTCCCTGCAGCGGCAAGAGATGCAGTGTATTTAAGAGGTAGTACACCAGTGTGTCTGCACCTATGTCCGGGAACTGGAGGACAAGGTAAGTTTAAGAGGTTCCAGAGCAGGGAGGGTAAGGAAGGCCTTGGGGGGCTAAGGGCTAAGGATGGGAGGAGTGGGGAGGAGGGAGATCCAATGCCTAATGGGGATGTCCCTTCCACCTGTTCTTTTTCTGGCTTCCCCCAGTCCGATATCACTCACGTCCAGTCAAAGCTGCAGAGGGAGGTATCCCTTTCTGGATCTCTGTCTGAAAGTGTTAAAAGGCTGAAAATCTAACACCATGTGAGCATACTTGTTTTATACTAACTAATTCTGAAGAAGGTTGTATGTCTATGAGGTATTACTTTAAATTGGAACAATAGAGATAGCTAGCTGTTAAGGATTATATTTTGTCATGTTTAAGTATTTTTGTTGGTTAAAAGTTATGCTAATTCTTGTTGTTATATATAGTTTGTTTTGATGAAAGCTTCCTAGTGGGTCACTTGAATCATACCTGGAGCGAAACACCTTATGCTCACCCTAATGCAAAAATCAAATGTAAAAGTTAAAGTCTAAGCTAACTTCATAAAATGGAGCCTCTGGTCTAGTCCCTCCTGACCTCTCCAATATTTACCAAGCTGCGATAATCCTTACTGCTCCTACACTGACATCAAAACCAGAGAATGTTAGCTGGAAGATGTTTTCGGCCAACCCTGGGAATGAAGATCCCGATTGGGGAATTGGGGGACGAAAAGTGGGGAAAGAGTGGGAAGGAAAGGAGGGAAATCATGGAGGGGCTGAGAGGGAAGGGGGATAAAACGGGGAATAAGAGTGTGGAGAATTAGAATGGGGGTTGGGGGAGATAGGCAGAGAGCTGCCCCAATTTGGGTGAAGGAGGGCAGTTGGACTTTTTTTTTCTGGTTTTCATTGACATTGATGAGTCTAAAAATCCAAAAGACTGAAAGACCTTCCTGCTGGGATTTTCCAATCACATCCCTGCCAGGACCGAAAAGTCCCACCCTCCGTTTCAGACACCCAGCTCTGAGGAGTTATTTCACTTATCATTTTTGGTGTCAGATTACTTAAGTGGCATTGCTAATCACAAATGTTTGAGGGCTGTGTTTGGACAATTGATGACACTGGTGTCAGTTGTGATACTTGTAGTGTTAAATGAAAGCTAAATGATTGTTTTTTGAATGCAATTGCTGTTCACAGATAGCTAAATGATTGCTTGTGAGTGTAATTGATATCAAATAAGTGCAAATGAATGTTGTTGCATGCAAATGATGTCAAACCTTCCACCTTTTAAACATCAAAGAACAGTCTAGCAAAAAGAGAAAACAGTTTGATTTAATCTGCATCCAAATGTCTCATGGTGCAAGCTCGCTCAAGATGTGGGCAAGACTATTTTGGAGTCAATCATCTGTCATTGCTGCCATAACCACCTGCACCTGCACTGTTCGCTGCTTGGAGGATGATGCCGGCCTGGTCTTCAATCAGTCCAACCATCCATTGCTGCAGGTGAACTTCATGTGGCTCAGCTTCTTTGCCAAGATGTCTCCCATTTCCTGAAGAATTGGGGCTGGTTGGAAAGGGAGTGGGAGGAGGGGTACATTCAGGTGGACAAACTTGATAATGGAACCTCCCTGTCCTAGGTGATGTCCACCTTCAGCTTTACTCCATGCTTTTCTGTTTTTGTATCAACTTCATCTTCTCTCCGATTGATAACACTTTTAATTTTCTCGTAGGTTTAGCCACACTCTCAGGCTTTGCAGATCCTTTCACAGGGCGATCACAATGTCAAAGGATAGCTTGCCCAGTGCTCTATGTTTTTGCGCTCTTATGTGGTGTAACTCTGCTCTGATTGGCTGGCACGTTCATATGCCAAGGTTAGATAAATTTGACTATCCCGGAGTTACCAGTGCGGAATTTCGGCTTATCACAGGCATCGCTCTATGGGATTGGATATTCTGCAGGCACGAATGGTTGACGACTTTGACTAGCAGAATTTTATTTCACCCGAGTTTGGCTGCTTGTGATTTCACTGTACACAGTTTGTTGTATGCGTTGAGAGAAAGTGGCTAAACCAGGCAGTGATGAACATGCTATCTGTGTTGCGTGAGTGAAAGTCGCTTTATGTGCTGCACTTTGAGAAAGTAATGTCATTAATAAATACAGCCACCATGCAGGTTTACAATGCAGTCAGCTATTCTCCACTAGTTTTACAATGTCTTTGCACATGCGGAGAGTGAATGGAAGCAGAAGTAACTACAGTCATAAAGCCACTGATGGTCATGCTTTTGTTAAAATCATCTTTGGTTTTGGTTTCAGCTTTTTTAAGCAGGTATTAAGAGCCGTGCCAAACTGTTTGTTGAAGCTCATGTATCAGATTTCTTTGTGATGCTAACTCTTCCTGGATAATAAAGGACGACCAGAGAAAAGGAAGATTTATATTTATATCACACTCTTCATAACCTTAGTATGTCCCACTTTTTAAGTTCCCCCTCCCCCGATGACAAGTCTGTACTATGTCTCACAATCAGGTTAACAGGAGGGAAATGCTCAAAATAGCACAGGTGCCAACCAACCTCATGCGAATGAACGACTTTCCAACTCCTGGGCAGAATCAGACAGTGTCCAATACCAACAGGCAATAACGCCCAGTAAACCAGTTGAGATTGCAGCTTTTGGATAGTTAATGTCATGTTTTTACAGAATGACTGTTGGCTAAACAATGTCGTACAGTTATACGGCTGACATCGGAAATGGCCAGCTGCACCCACTTTCTGTGCCTCGCTAGTAGACTATGAATTGGCTTTGACCACTTGCTCTATCTCTGGCTAGTTTCTCACTCTGTGCAAGGTGACAGTTACACCGATGATCCGCAATTGTTATGGTGGGTAATGATGGGTATTTTAAAGAGGGAATGACAACTTAACTGGTGGATACAAACACCATAATCATGAAGGGAGCCAAAATATCCTTCCATCAAATGCTCAACAGCATTGCAGGTATCCAAGGTGCAGCAATAAAGAACATGCATTGATATAGCACCTGGGCAGTTTTGTTCCTATTTTGACAAAAGGGCCATAGGACATAGGAGCAGAAGTAGACCATTCAGCCCATTGAGCCTGCTCTGCCATTCAATGAGATCATGACTTATCTGATGTGATAATCCTCAATAGAACTTTCCCGCCTTATCCCCATAATCCTTAATTCCCTTACTGATTGAAAATCTGTTTATCTCAGCCTTAACAACCCAACCACCACGGCCCTCTGTGATAAAGAATACCCTCTGAGAGAAGAAATTTTTCCTTATCTGTCTTAAATGGGCGAGCGCAGTAAGAAGTCTCACAACACCAGGTTAAAGTCCAACAGGTTCATTTGGTGGCACAAGCCACAAGCTTTCAGAGCGCTGCTCCTTCATTAGGTGAGTGGGAGTTCTGTTCACAAACAGGGCATATAAAAACACAAACTCAATTTACAAAATAATGGTTGGAATGCAAGTCTTTACAGATAATCAAGTCTTAAAGGTACAGACAATGTGAGTGGAAGGAGGGTTAAGCACAGGTTAAAGAGATGTGAATTGTCTCCAGCCAGGACAGTTAGTGAGATTTTCCAAGCCCAGGCAAGTCGTGGGGGTTACAGATAATGTGTCATGAACCCAAGATCGCGGTTGAGGCCGTCCTCATGTGTGCGGAACTCGGCTATCAGCTTCTGCTCAGCGATTCTGCGTCGTCGTGTGTCATGAAGGCCGCCTTGGAGAACGCTTACCCGAAGATCAGAGGCTGAATGCCCGTGACCGCTGAAGTGTTCCCCAATAGGAAGAGGACACTCTTGCCTGGTGATTGTCGAGCGGTATTCATTCATCTGCTGTCGTAGCGTTTGCATGGTCTCCCCACTGTACCATGCCTCAGGACATTCATTCCTGCAGCGTATCAGGTAGACAGCGTTGGCTGAGTTGCAAGAGTATGTACCGTGTACCTGGTGGATGGTGTTCCCACTTGAGATGATGGCATCCGTGTCGATGATCCGGCACGTCTTGCAGAAGTTAATGTGGTAGGGTTGTGTGGTGTCGTGGTCACTGTTCTCCTGAAGGCTGGGTAGTTTGCTGCGGACAATGGTCCGTTTGAGGTTGTGCGGTTGTTTGAAGGCAAGAAGTGGGGGTGTGGGGATGGCCTTGGCGAGATGTTCGTCTTCATCGATGACATGTTGAAGGCTCCGGAGAAGATGTCGTAGCTTCTCCGCTCCGGGGAAGTATTGGACAGTGAAGGATACTCCGTCCGCCGTGTCCCGTGTTTGTCTTCTGAGGAGGTCGGTGCGGTCTTTCGCTGTGGTGCGTCGGAACTGTTGATCGATGAGTCGAGCGCCATATCCTGTTCTTATGAGGGCATCTTTCAGCATCTGGAGGTGTCAGTTGCGATCTTACTCATCTGAGCAGATCCTGTGTATACGGAGGGCTTGTCCATAGGGGATGGCTTCTTTAACGTGTTTAGGGTGGAAGTTGGAGAAGTGGAGCATCGTGAGGTTATCCGTGGGCTTGCGGTAGAGTGAAGTGCTGAGGTGACTGTCCTTGATGGAGATGCGTGTGTCCAAGAATGCAACCGATTCCGGAGAGTAGTCCATGGTGAGTCTGATGGGATGGAACTTGTTGATGTCATCATATAGTTGTTTCAGTGATTGTTCACCACGAGTCCAAAGGAATAAAATGTCATCGATATATCTAGTGTATAGCACCGGTTGAAGGTCCTGTGTGGTGCAGAGGTCTTGTTCGAACCTGTGCATGAAGATGTTGGCATATTGAGGTGCGAATTTGGACCTCATGGCTGTTTCATGTGTCTGGATGAAGAACTGGTTGTTGTAGGTGAAGACATTGTGGTCCAGGATGAAGCGGATGAGTTGTAAAATTGCATCTGGAGATTGGCAGTTGTCGGCGTTGAGTACTGAGGCCGCTGCACCAATGCCATCGTCGTGGGGGATGCTGGTGTAGAGTGCTGAGAAATCCATTGTGACGAGCAGTGCTCCTGGTTCAACTGCTCCATGTGTGCTGAGTTTCTGTAGGAAGTCCGTAGTGTCGCGACAAAAGCTGAGGGTTCTTTGTACAATGGGTTTCAGGATGCCCTCGACGTACCCGAAGAGGTTCTCTCACAGGGCCCATTGCCCGATCCGATGGGACGGCCGGGTGTGTTGGCCTTGTGTATCTTCGGGAGGCAGTAGAGATCTCCACCCGCAAACCTAAATGGGTGAACCAGCATCCAATCTTTACACAGCAAGATCCCACAAACTGCAATGGCATCAATAGCTAAGTTATCTGCTGCTGATTAGCCATGTACAGTATGGATAAGAATAGGCCATTTTGACCCTGAAGCCTGTTTTGCCATTCACTGAGATCACAGCTGACCAGAGTACACAAAGAAAGTAAGTCTTGCATTTATATCTTGCTTTTTACGATTGCCAAATGTCTCAAAGCCTTTTACAGCCAATGAAGTACTTTTTGAGGGGCCGTCTCTGTTGTGATGTAACAAACACTAGAAACCTAGCTAAGGCCTCAGCCTACATCTACAGGCCAAATATTGTGGTATTCACCACCCAGGATTTTGAGTATATGGATAGGGATGTTTTGCTGCAATTGTATAGGGTGTTGGTGAGGCCACACCTGGAGTATTGCGCGCATTTTTGGTGTCCTTATCTGAGGAGGGATGTCCTTGCTATAGAGGAAGAACAGCAAAGGTTTACCAGGCTGACTCTGGCATGGCAGGTTTGTCATATGAGGAGAGACCCAGTCGATTAGGATTATATTCACTGGAGTTTAGCAGACTTAGAGGGGATCTCAGAGAAACTTTTAAAATTCTAACAGGGTTAGACAGGGTAGATTCAGAAAGAATGTTCTCAATGGTGGGGGAGTCCAGAACTAGGGGTCATTGTTTGAGAAAAAGGGTAAACGTTTTAGAACTGAGGTGAGGAGAAAGAGGGTGTGAAAGTGTGGAATTCACTACCACAGAATGTAGTTGAGGCCAAAACGTTGTGTGATTTCAAGAAGAAATTAGATATAGCTCTTGAGGCTAAAGGGATCAAAGGATATGGGAGGAAGGGGGGAATCAGGATATTGAATTCCATGATCAAAATGAATGGTGGAGCAGGCTCGAAGGGCCAAATGGCCTACTCCTGCTTCTTGTTTCTATGTTAATCGCTGCAAGTCTGAACCTCTAGGAGCAGAATTGGATGGGTAAACCCAATCTCAGATTTGCAAGAGCAGCCTCAAGGTAATACAATCCCACCATCACCACTAACCTCACAAAATTGTGAATATGGCATTTGAAGCAAGAGCTCAAAAGTTGCTTCAGTGTGCTGAATTTTGCCAGAAGACATTCTGTGATACATCTGGGGGGATTAGCAACACGGAAGATATTATTATCACAGCTAGGATCAAACTCTGATTCAAACAATCAGCACAATCCCATTCCCCACAACCCACCTTGGCTTCACTTCTGAAATATTCAATTGCATTACTTGGATCCTCTCCAAGGCCATTCCTTGTCTATTGCTCAGATGACAGAAGATTTATAGTCACCCTGAACCACATTTAGCAGACAGCCTGGAATAGAATGCTCCCAGTTAGCTTTACCTGAAGCCCCGTAGGCTTCTTTGAGATAAGAGCAGCTGTGCTTTTTGTCTGTGTGGGGCCTGGCGCTGACATCGGTCTTTCCAAAATAAGTTGACATTTCCAAGCTTTTGATAAGTGTGTTTTTGGACCTGAAATCACTTTCATTGCTAATTGCCTGCATTCTGTTGGGTTCCGTTCTCTTTTGAATCAACAAATTTAAGGAATATCCGTTAAATGGCCTCGCAAGCCACTCAGTTCAAGGATAATTAGGGATGGGCAATAAATGCTGGCCTTGCCAAAGACACCCACATTCCATGATTGAATAAAAATAGCATGTTTCATCTTGCATAAATGATCTGGCATTTCTGTCACAGGTGAAAAGTGGGCAGGAGACCTGGCATATCAGAGTCCGGACACTATTTTGATGCCACCCAGCCAAAAGTATCCAGAATTTACTGCAGATTTCTGAGCACAATTTTAGGTTAAAAAAATTCCTGGCCACCTGTTTGATACTCCCTTCATATACCACCTCTTAATCTTGAGATGCTGACTCCTGCTGAGCTCTAGCTTCATGAGTGTCATCCATTTTGCTCAAAGTTCACTCCAGGTGTGTGAACCCTGGCAGAGCGCATGGGTGTACAAGGGGCGAGGGGAAAGTGTGGGTAGAAGGGGTGAGGTCAACAAAGCCAAGTCTGTTCCTGTCTTCAACTGGCATCCAAACTCTTGGGTAGGTGGCAATCAGAAACAGGAACCCCAGCTGATTTCAGCCTCCATGAAGCCTGGGGCATTGAAACATTCAATGTGATTCCAGCTGGGATCAACGAACCCTGACCTGGGATTCACTGAAACAGTAAAATAGTGCTGGTTGATCCCATAGCCTGTGGGTCAGATTTGAGCTCTGGTCCTTCCATATCCAGTTGTGAACAGCGGTGGAACATAATGACTAATGGAGGAGGCGGCTTCACAAATATCTCCATCTTCAATGATGGGGGAGCCAGTATGCCAATGTAAAATATAAAATTGAACAATTTGCAATAATCTTAAGCCATAAGTGCCGGGTGGATAATCCATCTCAGCCTTCGTTGGTGGTCCCCAGCATCATAGATGCCAATCACCAGCCCATTCAATTCACTCCACTTGATACTCCACTCGGCACAGTGGTGAGCACTGCTGCCTCACAGTGCCAGGAACCCGGGTTCAATTCCAGCTTCGGGTCACTGTGTGTGTGGAGTTTGCACATTCTCCCCGTGTCTGTGTGAGTTTCCTCTGGGTGCTCCAGTTTCCTCCCACAGTCCAAAGATGTGCGGGTTAGGTTGATTGGCCATGCTAAATTGACCCTAGTGTCAGGGGATTAGCAGGGTAAAGATGTGGAGTTTCGGGAATGGGACCTTGGTGGCATTGTGGTTGGTGCAGACTCAATGGGCTGAATGGCCTCCTTCTGTACTGTATTCTATGATGGACATCAAGAAGTGGCTGAAGACACACTGGATACTCAAAAGGGTTTGGGCCCTGAAAATATTTTGGCAACAATGCTGAACACTTGTGCTCCAGAGCTAGTTGTGCCCTAAGCAAGCTGTTCCAATACAGCTATAACACTGGCAGCTACCCAGCAATGTGGAAAATTGCCCAGGAATGTCCAGTCCATGGAAAGTAGAATAATTTAAACTGGCAATAATTCAAACTGCCCCATCAGTTTACCTTCCATCAGTAAAATGATGGAAGTTTATTGTCAACAGGACTATCAAGCAGAACTTGCACATCAATAATCTGCTTACAGATGCCCAGTTTGGGTTCCACCAGGACTACTTGGCTCCTCACAACTTTGTTCCAAGCATGGACAGATTAACTAAATTTCAGAAGTGAGCTAAGAGTGGTTGCCCTTGATGACAAGGCCACTTTGGACCCACTGTGGTTACAAAGAACCCCAGTAAAATGAAGTCAGTTGGAATCAGGAAAACTCTCAATGAGCTAGACTAATTCCCAACAAAACGGAAGATGTTGAGGTTGTCGGAGGCCAATCATCTGACCCCCAGGACCTTGCTGCAGGAGTTCCTCAGGGTAATGTCCTCAGCCCAGTTATCTTCAGCTGCTTCATCAATGACCTTCCCTCCAACATAAGGTCAGAAGCGATTTGATTTGGTTTATTATTATCACATGTATTAGTATACAGTGAAAAGTATTGTTTCTTACACGCTATACAAAGCATACCGTTCATAGAGAAGGAAAGGAGAGAGTGCAGAATGTAGTGTTACAGTCATAGCTAGGATGTGGAGAAAGATCAACTTAGTCCGAGGTAGGCCCACTCAAAAGTCTGATAGCAGCAGGGAAGAAGCTGTTCTTGAGTCAGTTGGTACATGACTTCAGACTTTTGTATCCTTTTCCCGACAGGAGAAGGCGAAAGAGAGTATGTCCGGGGTGCGTGGGGTTCTTAATTATGCTGGCTACTTTGCCGAGGCAGCAGGAAGTGTAGACAGTGTCAATGGGTGGGAGACTGCTTTGAGTGATGGAATGGACTTCATTCACGACCCTTTGTAGTTTCCTGCAGTCTTAGGCAGAGCAGGAACCATACCGAACTGTAATACAACCAGAAAGAATGCTTTCTATGGCACATCTGTAAAGGTTGGTGAGAGTCATAGCTGACATGCCAAATTTCCTTAGTCTTCTGAGAAAGTAAATGTTTGCTGATGACTGTACAATGTTCAGCACCATTCATAACTCCTCAGACACTGAAACAGTTTGTGCAGCAAGACCTGGATAATATTCAGTATGTGGTCAAGTCTCTGTTCTCCAAGGTAACTCACTAAGCCAAGCTCGCATCAAAATGGTCATCATGTTCCAGGAACATTTCCACAGATATTATTTGATGAGGAAAAAAAATAAACCTTTCCTGAGGGATGACAGTTTCCTACCCCTTATAATTGTGGGCAGGGTTACTTTAAGTACAAACCAAAGGATTTCATTTTTTTTTTTGCACTCTGCTTTTTAATTTTTCCTGTTTTTGAAACATGTTTTTTTTCTCTCCACCCAATAATCTATTGATTGGTTTCAACACTTATCAGAAACAAAGCAGCCACAGGGTAGGGATGCTGCAAGAAAATGAATTGCTTTGTAAAACAGGCTTCAGTCAGAATATTTCAATTCCAAATTGAAAAGAGTGATATGTAGAGACAGTGTACAGTGGAGAGCACTCATTTCCATCTAAGTACACTCAACAAGAATTAACATTTATAGAGCACCTTTAATGTAATAAAACATCGCAAGACACTTCACAGCAGCGTTATAAAACAAAAATATAACACCAAGCCATGTAAAGTGTCAGTTTGGAGTAGGTTTTAAGGAGTACGTTAAAGGAGGAAGCTGAGGTGTTGAGACAGGAAAGTTAATAGAGGCTATTCCAAAGCCTAGGTAACAGAAGCTGCGACCACAAATAGTGGAGCTACTCAAGAGGCCAGAATTACGGGAGTGCCGATATTGTGGAGAGTTGTGGGGCCAAAACAGAGATAGGGCAAGTTCTGATTGCCTAAAGACACCCCAAATTTGACGACATTTGGAGGATTAATGAGATTTAGTTTTTTTTCTTTCATGGGATTTAAAATTTTTTTTTACTCCGTTCTTAAAGTTACAAAGCCAACGCACAGCGTGGACCCAGGCAGACCCAAATCCATCTCCTCGCTCACTCCAGAAATAAATTCAATCCAATTCATGATCTCCACAAGAGAGACAAACTGACAAGAAAAAGCATTGCACTCCATCTTGGGCTTGATCTAGCGCTTGACTTAGAATCTTAGAAACCCTACAGCACAGAAAGAGGCCATTCGGCCCATCGAGTCTGCACCGACCACAATCCCACCCAGGCCCTACCCCCATATCCCTACATATTTACCCACTAATCCCTCTAACCTACGCATCCCAGGACACTAAGGGCAATTTTAGCTTGGCCAATCAACCTAACCCGCACATCTTTGGACTGTGGGAGGAAACTGGAGCACCCAGAGGAAACCCACGCAGACACGAGGAGAATGTGCAAACTCCACACAGACAGTGACCCAAGCTGGGAATCGAACCCGGGTCCCTGGAGCTGTGATGCAGCAGTGCTAACCACTGTGCCGCCTTGGCGGAGAAGCGCACCCTGCCAGGTGATCATGGTTTCATCCCGGTTGCCCATTTCTAATTGCCCTGGCTTGCTCGGCCATTTCAAAGGGAAGTTGAGAGTCAACCACATTGCTGTGGGTCTGGAGTCACATGGAGGCCAGAGGGCAGATTTCCTTCCCGAAAGGACACTAGTCAACCAGATGGGTTTTCACGACAATCACTGATAATGGTTTCATGGTCATCCTTAGACTTTTAATTCCAGAATGTTACTGAATTCAAAATCCACCATCTCCCATGGCGGGATTTGATCCCGCATTTCCAGAGCATTACCCTGGCTCCCTGGATTACTAATCCAGTGAGTGTACCACTAGACCATCACCTCCCCCCATCCCCAATTAACATATCTCACAAAGGCAGGAACTGTTGTACTTCACGTGGTACTCACTGGTATTCACTGTTGTACTCCCATATCATGTACTTCACGTGCACACTGAGCATGCTCCCTTACAGTGCACGCTGAGCATGCTCAAAAGGCTGGGAAGTTCCGATAAAGCAGGGATGCATTTCCAGGATTGCATAATCATTACAACTGCCCATTTTTGTTCATCCATCCAGAAATGTCTGACATTCCCACCTGTCTCCACCCCCAGCATTGGTGAATCTTAAATTGATCTAGAGATTCCACTTGCACCATCCAATAAGGTTATCCATTCCACATTTTGGCCACTCTTTCCATACATCGCCTCCAATATCAGCCCTAAATTTATCTTTTACTAGTTTAAACCTCTTGTCCCACTTCCATTGTTTAGCTTAAGGTACTATTCTGCATTTAAACACCTTTTACTATTTTATGCACCTCTATCTGTTAAGATGCCTCCATTCAAGGGTGAAAAGCTTGAGACATTCCTTATAACTCAAACCCCCAAAGATCAGCTCGAGGGGCTTCCCGTTGCTGCCTCTCGTGCTTCAATGCTTGGTGTGTCTCCGCAATGTTCAGAGTGCAGCCTGACCAAAGTACTGTCCAGTTTGATCACGACTTCCACCCACCTCAAACCTGATTCTCATTCATTTGTATAAACGGGAAAAAATCAGGGTCTGAGTGCCAAGCCCTGGGATAGCCAACCCAGTGTCTCCCCTCACCTTGACTCAGTCACTCTCTGCACTCTTCAAGCAGCTTCTGATCCATTCACAGGGATTCAAGCTTTGCGCTGGACCTTTCACGTTACAATTCCTGATAACATTATATGTAAAAACTCAAGTTGCCATAGTCCCAGATGACCATAGGCTCCCCTCAAAGGGACTGATTGGTGGTGATTTAACCTGAGGATCATCACACCTTAGGCAAGGGACAATGTTGAGAAGGCGGGCCTTCATGAATAACCTCAGCTGGTATGGGAATTGAACTGTTGGCATCACTCTGCATCACAAACCAGCTGCCCAGCGAGAGCTAAACTGACCCCCATCTGAATTGCACTCAGCTTTTATATAGGGTCCAGAGTTACATTCCATCTCATATCCTATGTTCTCCTATTGTGCATTGTCTCTCTTCTAACCCCATGTTGCTGCATGGGGCAGGTAGTTTTCTTTATAAAATAATGGAAACTTTGGCATGAGTTGAAAACTGGAATCCTAACAAAAGGATTCTACACATGTGGTTCATGGACACAAAAATCAACTCTGGTGAGTGAGTTACAGCATGGAATCTAATCAAAGAACTTGGTTGATTTGTATAAAGAATGTTGGACACTTGGGAGTGCGAGAGAATCAAACGGAGGGGCCCAGCTGGTTTAAATTTAGAATAATGGATATTTGGGTGTTTTTACAGGCTGACATCTAACTGGGAGGTTTAAATAAAGATCAAAGCATTCGTGGGAGGGTATTTTCTCTCAGAGGTGATGAGTCTTTGGAACTCTTTTCCTGAAAAGGCAGTATATTTTTAAGATAGAGGTGGATAGATTCTGGGTGAGCAAGGGGTGAAAGGTTATCGGGGGTAGATTTGAGGTTACTATCAGATCAACCATGATCTTATTGAATGGTGGCGCAGGCTCTAGAGATTGAATGGTCTATTCCTTGTTCGTATGTTATGGGCAGGAATCTAACCGAGGAGTTTAAATATTGAATAAAGGATTCCTGGAAGTGTATAATGGGCTAAAATCTAATCAAGGGGTTTAAATATAGAATAAAGATTTCCTAGGAGTGCATTAAGAGCTAGAATCTAACCGAGAGATTTAAATATGGAAGAAAACATTCCTGGGAATGTGTTATAGGCTGGAATTTAACTGAGGAGTTTAAATATTGAATAAAGATTCCTGGGAGCATGTCATGGGCTAGAATCTAACCATGAAGTTTAAATATTGAAGAAAAGATTCCTGGAAGTGTGCAATGGGCTGAAATCTAATCAAGGAGTTTAAATGTAGAATAAAACTTTCCTGGGAATGTGTTAAAGGGCTGGATCTAACCAAGGGGTTTAAATATAGAATGAAGGATTCGGGTGAATGTATTGCAGGTTGGAATCTATCCAAGGAGTTTGGGTGGTTTATATACAAAATAATGGGTGCATGAGAATGAAAACTGTGGCCCGATTTTTATTCTGTGCTAGTGGATGAAATTTGAGTTAAAATCTCACCCAATGTAGACACTGTGCTATGAGTTGGTTGAGATGATGTGCTAAGCAGTTGAATGAAGCCCTAGTGATTGACTAGCTTTGTCTGAACTTTTTTCTGTCTTTGAATCTTGCCTCTTAAGCTTTTGTCAATTGTCTATGTGTGTTCCCGAGTTGTTTTTGTAACTTAAAAGAGAAACAAGCAAGAGAATCCCCTCTGTTCTGTGATGCCTCCCTTGGCCCATTGAAAAATGAGTGAATAAATAATATCAATTCCCTTTATACGGATGCTTTTTTAATCTCTCAAATGCATTTCAGGCCTCTTTTTGTCTAGACCTGTGCTGATAATGCCAGACCTGTGAAGGGGCACTATGTATTCAGGGTGGCATTGGCTTCAAAGGGGATTTTGGAGACTTGGACTGGTCTGACAGTCAATCTTCAGCATCCGAGGCTGGACAAAGACACCAGCTACGGTTTTCCTCCACTCTCGGTTATGGTCATTCCCATGTCATGGCCTCAACTGGAAGCCTCCTGGGCTACTAATTGTTGGGAACATTCATTTTATGCTAGACAATGGCTGCAGTCCTGCCTCCGTTTGCTAAGAATAAGTTTGAACATGAAGTCAAACACTTGTGCTGGAATTTTACAGTCTTGCCGAAGTCGATGGACTTTTGCATGGCTCGCTGCATTTACCTCCCCCCACTCCTCCCAACAACTTCAACGGTGCCATAAAATTCCGCCTTTGGAGTTTTTAAGGATTAAGCAAAGAAACAAGCTCATAATTAACACCTTCAGAGGGTGGTGGGTGCGTGGAATCAGCTGCCGGTAGTGGTGGTAGAGGCGGATTCGATAGGGTCTTTTAAGAGACTTTTGGTTAAGTTCATGGAAGTTATTAAGATAGAGGGTTATGGGTAAGCCTGGTAGGTAGGGACATGTTTGACGCAACTTGTGGGCCGAAGGGCCTGTTTGTGCTGTAGCTTTTCTATGTTCTATGTTCTACATTATATAAAATGAGGCAAAAGAAGAGCATGTTTGCTTCCCCTGCCCTTTCATCTTTATACCTTTCCAATTGTGCTGTTTTATATGGCCTTGAACATTTCTCATCTGTCTTTATTCAGAAGCTCCACACATCTGTCCCTCACTACTGCCTTTCTGACATTTTCAGATCTCTCAGTTGTACCGAAAATACTGTTAGCGAGCCATGGATTATATTATCACATAGCATTGATAATGGAGACCTCAGTTTGGGTAATAAAGGGAATTGAATGTAAACACATACAAACTGGACTTGAAGAATAAAAGCAAATTATTGCGGATGCTAGAACCTGAAACCAAAAGAGAAAATGCTAGAAATTCTCAGCAGGTCTGGCAGCATCTGTAAGGAGAGAAAAGAGCTGACGTTTCGAGTCCAGATGACCCTTTGTCAAAGCTGAAAGGCATAGAAAGTGGGAGATATTTATACTGCAGGGTGAGGGAATGAAAGATGAGTCACAGCCACAGAAACCAGGGGAAAAGACTGCTAACGGCAGTCCACAGAGAGAATAAAGACTGTGAATGGCCAAACAGCAGAGAAGCTAAAATGAAAGGGTACGATGTGACAGATGAAGATGTTGCGGGGGGTGGGGGGGGGAGGGGGGGGGGGAGAATGGATGGGACAGAGGTAAAACTTTGAAAAGGGGAAGCAAAAGGGAAGAAAAGGTAAGGGAAGGTGGATAAAGTCGGGGGAAAGAGTGAGGGGGGAGAAAAATGAAGAAAGACAATAAAGAAATAAAAGGCAGAGAACCGTAATAAATTAAATAAAGCAATTGTGGACTTGAGGAAGCCACCCACTACCTTCATCCAGTCATATGAGCAGTCACTCTAGCAGTCTTTCAGTCTTAGTTCTTTTTTATACTGTTAGGTTCCATTTAATATAAACTCCATCAGTGGATTCTTTCTCTGTTAAATGGGCTTCTTTTTTTAAAAAAAGCTGAAAATGCTCAACCAGTCTGGCAGCATTTGTGGAGGGGGAAACAGAGTTAACATTTTAGATCATTGACCTTTCACGAGTTCTGACAAAGTCTTCAATAACGTGGCTAAGTTAGGAACAAATCTGCCATGATAATTTACTAATCCTAGAAAGGACCTTAATTGTGCCATATTCATCAGACGTGGTGCTTCTACAATAGCGTACATCTTTTTAGGTGCTTATGTAGGCCTTTATTATCAATAATGTGACCCAAATACAGGACTGACGGCTGGAAATAGTCACACTTTTCTTTCCTGTTATGCAGACAAGGTGCTTGAAAACATTCTAATGTTGCTTCTAAATTATTCAAGTGCTCCTGTTCACTGGACCCTGTACTTAGAATATTATCCAAGTAACATTGTACACCAGAGGAAAATCTGATCCATTGGTCTTTGGGATAGGGCTGCTGTGGATGCTATTCCAAAAGGTAATCTTTTATAATGAAAAAGACCTTTACGAGAAACGATAGTAAGCAATAGTTGAGATTCAGTGACTACATTCATCTGTAAATATGCTTGTGATAGATCAACCCTGTGGAATTTCTGCCCACCTAATAACCCAGCAAAAAAATCTTCAGTTAAAGAAGTGGATATTTATCAGCACACAACACTGGATTTATGATTGTATTAAAATCAGCACAAATCCTAACTGAACCATCTCGTTTCATCACGGGTATGATGGGAGTCACCCAATCACTGATTGTAACTGACTCTAACATACCAACGCTAACAAGACATACTAATTCTTCTTTGACCTTGGGACAAATTGCATATGACACCGCTCTTGCTTTGAGATTTTTGGTTGACCATTAGGCTTTATCTTGAGTTTTATTGAACTCCGTTCATTGAACCAAGTGTCTCCTCGAATACACTCTTATATTTATCCCGAAGGTGCTGTAGATCTGTTTTGGCATCTGTCTGTCTGTTGGCAACACTCCAATTAAGTTTTATCATCTTCAGCCATGATCTTCCAAATAGAGCTGGAAAATTACCACGGATCACATGGAGGACCAGCTCCGCTGTTTGTCCACTATGTTAGGCGTTGTGGGTTTTAACAGAAAGAAAGAGATGTAGTTTGCACACACAGGGTGGAATTTTCACGTCCAGTCCGGCCTGCCACGGGAATCGTGGTGGGCAGGGGTGGACCATGCAAAGGTCCGTTGATCTCGGACGGGAATTTTCGGCCTTGGAGCAAGCATGGCCAGAAAATCCTACCCATAGATTGAAAATAACAACAACCGATTTATTGTAGGAGCTGTTGCTTGCACAGGGAATAAAATTAGACACAACAGGAGCCTGGGAAACATCCCAATGACATT